>NC_069501.1:897462079-897512079 GCF_027579735.1 Bombina bombina | reverse complement strand
ATATATTGCCAAAGGCTTACCTGATTGTACAGGCGCTGCAGTCTGGCGAAGCCTTGGGCTCTCCCAGACTCTCTGTGGTGTCATGAGGCTTAGCAACTTCGAGAATAGCCCCAGACTGCAAATCCTCAGCAGCTAGTGAAGAGACAGCAAGCGGCAAGGAACTGCTCATCACTACATGGTGCTACAAGACAGAAGCCGTTCCCATACACAAGGAAGTAAGGGGTTTTTGGACTGCAGAACCCCACAGCTACAACACAGTGTTAATCCCTAACCTGGGAAAGCTAATCTTTCAGAGCTACGGATTTCCAGCATGGAGGCCGTATTGTATTTACTCCGGCCAGAATCCAAAAATGGGAGTTGGTTAAATGAACTCAGAAACATTACCAGCCAGATAAGCATATAACTCCATAATCCTTAACCCTATAACAGTCCTAGCACTTAGCGGGTTCTGCTTAATGTGGACTCCTAATACTATGCTTTTTTCAACATAATGCCTCTGTTCCCTAGGATGGGGGCTAGAAAGCTCGATATTTGTGGTTTTCTCCAACATAAGTTTGTTTATTTCCATGTAGTTTGCTCAGTGAGTTTATAGCATTTAAGCCTTATTTTTATTCTGCTTATAAAATTACTTATACACTCTACTTCTAGTTTGGGACTCTAAATTTAAGATATTCTATGTACGGTCTGCATATTTTATGATGTATCCAATGGTTTGGGCCTAATAGGTACACATAATGCCCTTGTTCTTTAGAATTGGAATTATATCTCCCTTTATGCCCATGGATTATAGATATAAATAAGTGTATATATGTGTAGGTGTATATTTATATATATATATATATATATATATATATATATATATATACACACACACAGAGAAGCACACTCACAGGAACGAACAACTGGCTCAATACTATTGTTAGCCTATTCGATGTCAATTTACCACCTGGGTGCAGCTTCTTTTAGCCCAGTAATGCTTTTCACAGAGAAGAACTTTCCTGTAGTATATCAGTCTGATCCCGCCTATTACGGTCAGTCCAGCGCCGAAATACCAGGTAATTTCTCTCTGAACAAGGAACACAGCAACCCCAGATGATCGTTTCAGCCTTCATTGGGCCTCGTCAGTGAGGTGTAGCCATATTCCTCTAAGCACACTGAGCAAGGAGTCCACGTCTGGTTTCCCCTTTTTCCCATAGGGAGACTAAATACACACAGAGAGAAGCACACTCACAGGAACAAACAACTGGCTCAATACTATTGTTAGCCTGTTCTATGGCAATTTACCACCTGGGTGCAGCTTCTTTTAGCCCAGTAATGCTTTTCACAGAGAAGAACTTTCCTGTAGTATATCAGTCTGATCCCGCCTATTACGGTCAGTCCAGCGCCGAAATACCAGGTAATTTCTCTCTGAACAAGGAACACAGCAACCCCAGACGATCGTTTCAGCCTTCATTGGGCCTCGTCAGTGAGGTGTAGCCATATTCCTCTAAGCACACTGAGCAAGGAGTCCACGTCTGGTTTCCCCTTTTTCCCAGGCAATTCCTTTCTGAACAAGGAACACAGCGACCCCAGATGATCGTTTCGCAATTCTTTTATTAGAAAAATAATCATATATGCATATATACAAAATAAAATCATAATAACAAATACAAACAAAATATCTCGTTACAAAACTGAAATATTGACCCAAATTTTTGTCATCAGAAAACAAAAAAGAAATGCAAACATTAAACTTAAATAATCACACAAAATAAAATTAAACATATTTCAAATACAGACAAAAACAAACTGGAGAAAAAAAAACAAAAAAAAAACTAAATAATCCAATCCTTCCACTTCTTTGTCTTCCAGATGCCTTCAGAATCTAATTCCCCATATCGCCTCCTATCAAAAGAAAAATACAAAAACAACTTCCCACGGATCATACCCACACAATTACCTACAGTAACTACCTCTTTCCTAAAAATCAAAATATTACGCACATCCCACAACACCTCCTTCACATAACATGCCAACAACCCTATCAATCTTGCTTTCTCCTTTTCCACACCACTTCCACACAAACCATACATCATCATATTAAAAGTAAAAAAACTGCACTCCAGTCAAACCCTTAATCATCATTTTCAAACTTCTCCCAACATCCCTAGCATACTCACAATTCCAAAACAAATGAATAACACTCTCGCTTTGAAAACAGCCTTCTCTAGGACACACTTCTGAAGCCACTAAACGACGCATTCTCTGAAAATCCCTTGTTGGCAAACACTTATGCACACTCATCCAACTAATATCTTTCTGCCTATTCATCAAATACTTATTACACACATTTTTTCATACCAACACACATTCATTTTCATTCAAACCCCCAATCAACTCAAGACCTTCCTTCTTCTCCAACATTTTCAACACCATTCTGTTTGCACACCACATCTCCCTACTAACATTCTCCAAACCATATTTTTTAATCCAACATTCCACCCTTACATAAAACCACGGAACAGCAAAACATACCTGTTTCTTTCTATCAATCTCAAATAAACCATATCGTCTTAAAACATTTCCACAAGCATACTTTACCATACAACCAGCCATGCTATCCTTACCACTCAGAACCACACACCTACTAACATATTTCACAGCCAAAAATCTCTCCACATTTTGAAAACCCTTACCTCCAACATTCTTACTCTTAACAACAACATCTCTTTTCAAACGCTCCATACCAGAACTCCAGAAAAAAGAAAACACTCTCAAAATTCTCCGAAAAATCCTCTCAGGTGGCGGAAAAACTAACGCCAAATATAACATAATAGGGATCAAAACCGATTTAATAACTAACATTTTTCCTTCCAAAGATAAAGTCCTTAAAGACCAAAACTGAAGTTTTTTACTCACTTTATCAAAAACAAAGTTTTCACCCTCCTCAAACCAGCCTGAGTCTCATATACCACACTCACATCATCCATATACCCAATCACTTTTAAACACCTTCCATTACTACCAGGAACACTCACACCTCTAACTAATTTATCCTTCCTCAAACTAGTTAATAATGGCTCAATGACACATACAAATAACACAGGAGACAAAGGACATCCTTGACGCACTCCAGATTTAACACAAAATTCCTCAGTCATAAAGCCATTAACCTGGACTTGACTCACAATATCACTATACATACATTTAAACAATCCAATAATCTTACCAGAAAAACCTAAACGTTCTAAAACATGAAACATAAAATCATGCACTACCCTATCATACGCTTTTTCAAAATCCACAATAGCAACAGCAACAGACCTCATCCTCTCCCTCACATACCACAGTACATCACGTAGTAACAACAAACTTTCAGAAATCTGACGCCCAGGAACAGCACACACTTGCTCTTCACCCACAACCTTACCAATCACTCCACGCATTCTATTTGCCAACACCTTTGCAATAACCTTATAGTCAACATTCAACAACGTAATCGGCCTCCAATTCCTCAAATCTCTCTTATCACCCTTTTTAAATAACAAAACAATCAAACCTTTCCTCATTGAAACAGGCAAAACATTCATTCTAAAAACAAACTTACAAACATCCAACATATCAACCCCAGTCAAATTCCAAAAACAAGTATAAAATTCAACAGGCAAACCATCACAACCAGGTACCTTCCCATTCTTAAAACTCCTAACAACCTCTGCAATCGCATCCAAACTTAGATCCCTTTCTAACAAATCATTATCATATTTTTCCAACTTAAAGGGACATTAAACCCACATTTTTTCTTTCATGATTTAGAAAGAGAATGTAATTTTAAACATCTTTCTAATTTACTTCTATTATCTAATTTGTTTTATTCTCTTGATATTCTTTGCTGAAAAGCATATCTAGATATGATCAGTAGCTGCTGATTGGTTGCTGCACATAGAAGTCTCGTGTGATTGGCTCACCCATGTGCATTGCTTTTTCTTCAACTAAGGATATCTAAAAAATGAAGCAAAATAAATAATAGAAGTATATTGTAATGTTGTTTAAATTTGTATTCTCTATCTGAATCATGAAAGAAATATTTTGGGTTTAGTGGCCCTTTAACCTCAATGTTTTCCAACAACTCATTTTCCAATAAAACATCTCTTGTTTTTTCTTTATACAGCTCACTGTAAAACTCATGAACTTCACACAAAACACCATCCGTACCATTAACTTCACACTCAACCTTATCAAAAACACTAACAAAACCAGTCTTTCCTTCAAAAGCTTTCTTAAAAAAATATTTACTACAAGACTCATCCTTTTCCATTTTCTCCAATCTTGCCATAAAAACAATTTTCTTTCCTTTTTCATGCATACACTTTTTAATTATCTTTCTTGCTTCAGCAATTTCCTCATGCACATCAATACCACAATTTCTCAATTCATACAAATATAACAACCTCAGATACCATTTATCATACAACTCCCTTTTCATTCTAGCTTTCTCACAGCCTTTCTTAATAAAAAACCTCTTTATTTCCACCTTCAACCATTCCCACCACATAAGCACATTACTAAAATCACATTTTCTTTCACGCCACCTTTCATACATCCAAACAAACTGACGCTTAAACTTCTCATCTTCTAACAAATCCACATTCAGTTTCCAAACACCCTTACAATACTTGAACTTCAAATCACAATTCACCTTACACATCAAAAGGGCATGATCCGTAAAGGGCATCCGCTTTAAATAAAAATCATCAACACATAAAAATTTAGATAAAAAACAAAAATCAATTCGAGATTTTATCCCACCACTATCACTAAAGAAAGTAAAACCCTCCCCTGAAAAAGAAACAGACCCGAAGGCATCCTTCAAACCGAAAGATTTAAGCAAATCAAGTAAAAACTTCCCTGAGCTATCCACCCTACAATCACTCCCACCCTCTCTGTCCCCATTTTTAATAATACAATTAAAATCCCCAACCAAAAAAGTTGGCTCTCGACCTGGCAGAAAAAAATTTAAAATTTCAAAATTAAGCAAACATTCTACCCTATTTGGAGAAGCATATACATTAAACAAACGAAAAACAGTCCCACAAAAACTAAAACTAACCAAAAGTACCAGACCTGGGACAATATGAACTACATTAAGGATAGAAAAACTAAACCCCTTAAACAAAACTCCCACCCCCCATTCCTATCAGAAGAACAAGACCATACTTTAGGACCATTTCTTCCCTTAATGTCAGGTGTATGACAACTATAGCAAGGAGAGCTGCAATTTTTAAATTATTATCTGTATGTTCTGCTAATATTTTTTGTTTGCAGGAATGTGGTCTCTCTGAACATCCTAAATGTGCTGACTGGGACACAAAAATAAATTAAAGAAAAACAAAAAAAGAAATAACATCAGGACTTCTTCTTTCTTTTCTTTTTCTTAGGACTCAAAGGAGATCCTTTAAATCTGCCTCTGTGACGTTCCGACCTCCTAGGCTCCCCCTTGCCAGCCTCATAACCAGTAACTTCAGCAAGTTGGTTCACATCTCTTTTATCTAGATAACCAACAGAAGAGGCATCAGAAAAGTCACCTATACACTGGCTTGAGTCAGAAGGAACGTCTTTAGTAGAGACAGAAGGAAACTCTGAAATTAAAGAATCAGCATCACTTGTAGTATCTGGATCTGCACCCTTAACTACTGGAAGATTCAAATCAGGACTCTCCCACCCATCAGAATCCGCATCTATTTTTCGCTTGGAGGCAGATTTTTTCCCTTCAGTGTCCATATCCTCCTCAGAACTAGAGGACACATCAGCAGACCAATCAATGTTCTCCCCTTCACCAAGAACAGCATCAGGAGCAGCATCACAAGATGACTCAGTGAAGGAAAAAATCTCTGTCCCAGGAACGGCAACAGTATCATCCACAGAATTGGGCAACAGGGCTTCAAGAACATCTGAAGCAGCTATCACATTAGATGTAGCAAGATCCACCTCCTGAAGATGAGATTGGGCTTCCTCTACCTTCTCAGCCACAGGAACCACCACAGGAACATCAGACACCTCTCTGACAGGGACCCCAACTGCAGATTTCTTACACAAAAGAGGTAGTATAGAGTTTAATGCCTCATCAGAGACCTCCTCCTCATTCACAGATGGCTCAACTGCAACTGAAGATGTTTTTTTTTGCAACATCAGCATAGGAAGGCTTCACTCTATCAAGCCCCTGAAACATCATCAAAGGACACATCCTGCACAGATGACTTGAAGAACCACACAGGTCACAGGTCCGGCGTTTACTACAGTGGGCCACAAGATGATCCTCCTCACCACAATTTCGACATCTGGCACCTGGGCAATTTTCAGCAATGTGACCAAACAGGTTGCAACTACGGCAAAAAATAGGCATGTCATCATAGTATAGGAAACCTCTATTTCCACCAATGGCGAAAGTCTGTGGAGGGTGTTTCTTTCCACCAATACCTAATTCATCTGGCACAAACCGCACCCAGAACCTGCGCTTTCCATTGAAAGTCCCAAACTGATTCTTCAGCTTGCTACCTCCTTGAACATCATCAAAGTAGCGACAAAGAAACAGACGAATTTCCACATCAGTGACCCAAGGGTTGTACATATGTACTGTCACCGGGATTCTTCTCTCCCTCTGCACACAGGCAACAAATTTCATGCCAACCAACTCTGGAGCAGCAGCCATATCAATAGTCCGTTGATAGCAGGTCTGTAAATAATGCTCATCGGTTAAAGCCACATCAAAAATCCCTCTTGAAGGGAATGACTGAACACTATGCAAACTTGCTCTTGGCATCTTCAAAACACCCTCCAAAACCACCTGCTGGACATGAGCCAAACCAATCTTCTCTCGAAAGTCCTCAGAAATCAACACCCGAAGTGTATGGGGAACATTTGGCACATTGGTAGCCATATTTGCCTTATTGCCTCTTTAGGCTGGATTTCAGAGCATCCCCCCCCAAAAGCAGCATGTGGCTGAAGTCCAGGGATGATGCCACAAGGCCAAGGGGATGGCCCTACTAACCAGTTGCTCTACGCCTAAGGAGTAGCCACCCCCCCAATAGCAGCAGGAGCCCAAACCCCAAAGGGAAAGGACACCAGGCCGAAGGAGCAGGTCTCCAGGCAGCAAATCTTTCAACCAAGACCAAGCACAGAAAACTGCACTTGATCCAAGCCAAAGGCCCGAGAAGCAATCTCAGCTGATCATTTCGGCCTATTGTGGGCCTCGTCAGTGAGGTGCAGCCATATTCCTCTAAGCACACTGGCAAGGAGTCCACGTCTGGTTTCCCCTTTTTCCCATAGGGAGACTAAATACACACAGAGAGAAGCACACTCACAGGAACAAACAACTGGCTCAATACTATTGTTAGCCTGTTCTATGACAATTTACCACCTGGGTGCAGCTTCTTTTAGCCCAGTAATGCTTTTCACAGAGAAGAACTTTCCTGTAGTATATCAGTCTGATCCCGCCTATTACAGTCAGTCCAGCACCGAAAGTATTGAGCCAGGTATTTTGGCGCTGGACTGACAGTAATAGGTGGGATCAGACTTATATACTACAGGAAAGTTCTAAATCGCCATAGAACAGGCTAACAATAGTATGGAGCCAGTTGTTCGTTCCTGATCCCGCCTATTACGGCCAGTCCAGCGCCAAAATACCAGGCAATTCCTTTCTGAACAAGGAACACAGCGACCCCAGATTATCGTTTCGGCCTTTATTGGGCCTTGTCAGTGAGGTGTAGCCATATTCCTCAAAGTACACTAAGCAAGGAGTCCACTTCTGGTTTCCTCTTTTTTCCCATAGGGAGACTAAATACACACAGAGAGAAGCACACTCACAGGAACGAACAACTGGCTCCATACTATTGTTAGCCTGTTCTATGGTGATTTACCACCTGGGTGCAGCTTCTTTTAGCCCAGTAATGCTTTTCACAGAGAAGAACTTTCCTGTAGTATATCAGTCTGATCCCGCCTATTACAGTCAGTCCAGCACCGAAAGTATTGAGCCAGGTATTTTGGCGCTGGACTGACAGTAATAGGTGGGATCAGACTTATATACTACAGGAAAGTTCTAAATCGCCATAGAACAGGCTAACAATAGTATGGAGCCAGTTGTTCGTTCCTGTGAGTGTGCTTCTCTCTGTGTGTATTTAGTCTCCCTATGGGAAAAAAGGGGAAACCAGACGTGGACTCCTTGCTCAGTGTGCTTAGAGGAATATGGCTACACCTCACTGACAAGGCCCAATGAAGGCCAAAATGATCATCTGTGGTTGCTGTGTTC
This sequence comes from Bombina bombina, assembly GCF_027579735.1. Lineage (NCBI taxonomy): Eukaryota > Metazoa > Chordata > Amphibia > Anura > Bombinatoridae > Bombina > Bombina bombina. The sequence continues at coordinate 897,503,795 of NC_069501.1, read as the reverse complement.
CTTGTTCAGAAAGGAATTGCCTGGTATTTCGGCGCTGGACTGACCATAATAGGCGGTATCAGAATGATATACTACAGGAAAATTCTTCTCTGTGAAAAGCATTACTGGGCTAAAAACAGCGGCACCGAGGTGGTAAATCGCCATAGAACAGGCTAACAATAGTATTGAGCCAGTTGTTCATTCCTCTGAGTGTGCTTCTCTCTCTGTGTGTGTGTATATATATATATATATATATATATATATATATATATATATATATATAGGTCTCTTTCTGGTAATTAGGAGGATCGTAACATGACTAGCAGAGACCTGTTAATGACATATATTTATTAAGCGATCACTGTGATAGGGCATTAGTTAGAGTTATTTTACAATACGCTTTCTATGTTGTATAAGATTTAGGCTCCCAGCATATACCTCTAGTGTTTTCTGGTTGGCATATTTCCCTTACTGATATATCTAAGAAATAGTTTGATCCTGACCAATAAATTCTAGCCTCCTTGAGTGGTAGACATAGAACCCCAAACCTTAATGTCTGATACCATGTAACTACATAGTAGGTGCATACAATATATAATATATTTTGCTTATAGTCTTTTCGCTTATAGCTTTCCTTCATGGCAGTGATGTGCAGTGAGGTCAGAGGCTGGTGAGGCACTAGATATGATACGTCGGAGAAACACATATATTGCGGGGCGCAAGTACTCCCAACAGGTGCACAGTTATATATATATATATAATATTTCTAGAGGTGCACAGCTGTATATAATATCCCTAGAGGTGCACAGCTGTATATAATATTCCTAGAGGTGCACAGCTGTATATAATATCCCTAAAGGTGCACAACTGTATATCCCTAAAGGTTCACAGCTATATACATAATATCCCTAGAGGTGCACAGCTGTATATAATATCCCTAAAGGTGCACAGATATATACATAATATCCCTAGAGGTACACAGCTGTTTATAATATCCCTAGAGGTGCACAGCTGTATATAATATCCCTAGAAGTGCACAGCTATATACAATATCATTAGAGGTGCACAGCTGTATATAATATCCCTAGAGGTACACAGCTGTATATAATATCCATAAAGGTGCACAGCTGTATATAATATTCCTAGAGGTGCACAGCTATATACATAATATCCGTAGAAGTGCACAGCTTTATATAATATCCCTAGATGTGCACAGCTGTATATAATATAACTAAAGGTGCACAGTTGTATATAATATTCCTAGAGGTGCACAGCTATATACATAATATCCCTAGATGTGCACAGCTGTATATAATATCCCTAGAGGTGCACAGCTATATATAATATCCCTAAAGGTGCAAAGCTATATACATAATATCCCTAGAGGTGCACAGCTGTATATAATATCCCTAAAGGTGCACAGCTGTATATAATATCCCTAAAGGTGCACAGCTATATACATAATATCCCTAGAGGTACACAGCTGTTTATAATATCCCTAGAGGTGCATAGCTGTGTATAATATCCCTAGAGGTGCACAGCTATATACAAAATATCCCTAGAGGTGCACAGCTGTATATAATATCCCTAGAGGTGCACAGCTGTATATAATATCCCTAAAGGTGCACAGCTGTATATAATATCCCTAAAGGTGCACAGCAGCTGTATATAATATCCCTAAAGGTGCACAGCAGCTTTATATAATATCCCTAAAGGTGCACAGCTGTATATACTATTCCTAGAGGTGCACAGCTATATACATAATATTCCTAAAGGTGCACAGCTGTATATAATATCCCTAGAGGTGCACAGCTATATACATAATATCCCTAGAGGTGCACAGCTGTATATAATATCCCTAAAGGTGCACAGCTATATACATATTATCCCTAGAGGTACACAGCTGTTTATAATATCCCTAGAGGTGCACAGCTATATACATAATATTCCTAGAGGTGCACAGCTGTATATAATATCCCTAAAAGTGCACAGCTGTATATAATATTCCTAGCGGTGCACAGCTATACACATAATATCCCTAAAAGTGCACAGCTGTATATAATATCCCTAGATGTGCACAGCTGTATATAATATCCCTAAAGGTGCACAGCTGTATATAATATTCCTAGAGGTGCACAGCTATATACATAATATCCCTAAAGGTGCAGAGCTGTATATAATATCCCTAGAGGTGCACAGCTGTATATGATATTCCTATATAATGGTGGCCGATATTGATTTATATAACTTTTTTAAGTAATGAGCAATCTGCTAATGCTAACCGCTATTATTAGAGACCATAATTTAAATGTTAGAATATCTTCTCACATAATCATGCACAGCTATATACATAATATCCCTAAAGGTGCACAGCTGTATATAATATCCCTAGAGGTGCACAGCTATATACATAATATCCCTAGAGGTGCACAGCTGTATATAATATCCCTAAAGGTGCACAGCAGCTGTATATAATATCCCTAAAGGTGCACAGCAGCTGTATATAATATCCCTAAAGGTGCACAGCAGCTTTATATAATATCCCTAAAAGTGCACAGCTGTATATACTATTCCTAGAGGTGCACAGCTATATACATAATATTCCTAAATGTGCACAGCTGTATATAATATCCCTAGAGGTGCACAGCTATATACATAATATCCCTAGAGGTGCACAGCTGTATATAATATCCCTAAAGGTGCACAGCTATATACATATTATCCCTAGAGGTACACAGCTGTTTATAATATCCCTAGAGGTGCACAGCTATATACATAATATTCCTAGAGGTGCACAGCTGTATATAATATCCCTAAAAGTGCACAGCTGTATATAATATTCCTAGCGGTGCACAGCTATACACATAATATCCCTAAAAGTGCACAGCTGTATATAATATCCCTAGATGTGCACAGCTGTATATAATATCCCTAAAGGTGCACAGCTGTATATAATATTCCTAGAGGTGCACAGCTATATACATAATATCCCTAAAGGTGCAGAGCTGTATATAATATCCCTAGAGGTGCACAGCTGTATATGATATTCCTATATAATGGTGGCCGATATTGATTTATATAACTTTTTTAAGTAATGAGCAATCTGCTAATGCTAACCGCTATTATTAGAGACCATAATTTAAATGTTAGAATATCTTCTCACATAATCATGCACAGCTATATACATAATATTCCTAAAGGTGCACAGCTGTATATAATATCCCTAGAGGTGCACAGCTATATACATAATATCCCTAGAGGTGCACAGCTGTATATAATATCCCTAAAGGTGCACAGCTATATACATATTATCCCTAGAGGTACACAGCTGTTTATAATATCCCTAGAGGTGCACAGCTATATACATAATATTCCTAGAGGTGCACAGCTGTATATAATATCCCTAGAGGTGCACAGCTATATACATAATATCCCTAGAGGTGCACAGCTGTATATAATATCCCTAAAGGTGCACAGCTGTATATAATATCCCTAAAGGTGCACAGCTATATACATAATATCCCTAGAGGTACACAGCTGTTTATAATATCCCTAGAGGTGCATAGCTGTATATAATATCCCTAGAGGTGCACAGCTATATACAAAATATCCCTAGAGGTGCACAGCTGTATATAATATCCCTAGAGGTGCACAGCTATATACATAATATCCCTAGAGGTGCACAGCTGTATATAATATCCCTAAAGGTGCACAGCTGTATATAATATCCCTAAAGGTGCACAGCAGCTGTATATAATATCCCTAAAGGTGCACAGCAGCTTTATATAATATCCCTAAAGGTGCACAGCTGTATATACTATTCCTAGAGGTGCACAGCTATATACATAATATTCCTAAAGGTGCACAGCTGTATATAATATCCCTAGAGGTGCACAGCTATATACATAATATCCCTAGAGGTGCACAGCTGTATATAATATCCCTAAAGGTGCAGAGCTATATACATATTATCCCTAGAGGTACACAGCTGTTTATAATATCCCTAGAGGTGCACAGCTATATACATAATATTCCTAGAGGTGCACAGCTGTATATAATATCCCTAAAAGTGCACAGCTGTATATAATATTCCTAGCGGTGCACAGCTATACACATAATATCCCTAAAAGTGCACAGCTGTATATAATATCCCTAGATGTGCACAGCTGTATATAATATCCCTAAAGGTGCACAGCTGTATATAATATTCCTAGAGGTGCACAGCTATATACATAATATCCCTAAAGGTGCAGAGCTGTATATAATATCCCTAGAGGTGCACAGCTGTATATGATATTCCTATATAATGGTGGCCGATATTGATTTATATAACTTTTTTAAGTAATGAGCAATCTGCTAATGCTAACCGCTATTATTAGAGACCATAATTTAAATGTTAGAATATCTTCTCACATAATCATGCACAGCTATATACATAATATCCCTAAAGGTGCACAGCTGTATATAATATCCCTAGAGGTGCACAGCTATATACATAATATCCCTAGAGGTGCACAGCTGTATATAATATCCCTAAAGGTGCACAGCAGCTGTATATAATATCCCTAAAGGTGCACAGCAGCTGTATATAATATCCCTAAAGGTACACAGCAGCTTTATATAATATCCCTAAAAGTGCACAGCTGTATATACTATTCCTAGAGGTGCACAGCTATATACATAATATTCCTAAAGGTGCACAGCTGTATATAATATCCCTAGAGGTGCACAGCTATATACATAATATCCCTAGAGGTGCACAGCTGTATATAATATCCCTAAAGGTGCACAGCTATATACATATTATCCCTAGAGGTACACAGCTGTTTATAATATCCCTAGAGGTGCACAGCTATATACATAATATTCCTAGAGGTGCACAGCTGTATATAATATCCCTAGAGGTGCACAGCTATATACATAATATCCCTAGAGGTGCACAGCTGTATATAATATCCCTAAAGGTGCACAGCTGTATATAATATCCCTAAAGGTGCACAGCTATATACATAATATCCCTAGAGGTACACAGCTGTTTATAATATCCCTAGAGGTGCATAGCTGTATATAATATCCCTAGAGGTGCACAGCTATATACAAAATATCCCTAGAGGTGCACAGCTGTATATAATATCCCTAGAGGTGCACAGCTATATACATAATATCCCTAGAGGTGCACAGCTGTATATAATATCCCTAAAGGTGCACAGCTGTATATAATATCCCTAAAGGTGCACAGCAGCTGTATATAATATCCCTAAAGGTGCACAGCAGCTTTATATAATATCCCTAAAGGTGCACAGCTGTATATACTATTCCTAGAGGTGCACAGCTATATACATAATATTCCTAAAGGTGCACAGCTGTATATAATATCCCTAGAGGTGCACAGCTATATACATAATATCCCTAGAGGTGCACAGCTGTATATAATATCCCTAAAGGTGCAGAGCTATATACATATTATCCCTAGAGGTACACAGCTGTTTATAATATCCCTAGAGGTGCACAGCTATATACATAATATTCCTAGAGGTGCACAGCTGTATATAATATCCCTAAAAGTGCACAGCTGTATATAATATTCCTAGCGGTGCACAGCTATACACATAATATCCCTAAAAGTGCACAGCTGTATATAATATCCCTAGATGTGCACAGCTGTATATAATATCCCTAAAGGTGCACAGCTGTATATAATATTCCTAGAGGTGCACAGCTATATACATAATATCCCTAAAGGTGCAGAGCTGTATATAATATCCCTAGAGGTGCACAGCTGTATATGATATTCCTATATAATGGTGGCCGATATTGATTTATATAACTTTTTTAAGTAATGAGCAATCTGCTAATGCTAACCGCTATTATTAGAGACCATAATTTAAATGTTAGAATATCTTCTCACATAATCATGCACAGCTATATACATAATATCCCTAAAGGTGCACAGCTGTATATAATATCCCTAGAGGTGCACAGCTATATACATAATATCCCTAGAGGTGCACAGCTGTATATAATATCCCTAAAGGTGCACAGCAGCTGTATATAATATCCCTAAAGGTGCACAGCAGCTGTATATAATATCCCTAAAGGTACACAGCAGCTTTATATAATATCCCTAAAAGTGCACAGCTGTATATACTATTCCTAGAGGTGCACAGCTATATACATAATATTCCTAAAGGTGCACAGCTGTATATAATATCCCTAGAGGTGCACAGCTATATACATAATATCCCTAGAGGTGCACAGCTGTATATAATATCCCTAAAGGTGCACAGCTATATACATATTATCCCTAGAGGTACACAGCTGTTTATAATATCCCTAGAGGTGCACAGCTATATACATAATATTCCTAGAGGTGCACAGCTGTATATAATATCCCTAAAAGTGCACAGCTGTATATAATATTCCTAGCGGTGCACAGCTATACACATAATATCCCTAAAAGTGCACAGCTGTATATAATATCCCTAGATGTGCACAGCTGTATATAATATCCCTAAAGGTGCACAGCTGTATATAATATTCCTAGAGGTGCACAGCTATATACATAATATCCCTAAAGGTGCAGAGCTGTATATAATATCCCTAGAGGGTCACAGCTGTAAATGATATTCCTATATAATGGTGGCCGATATTGATTTATATAACTTTTTTAAGTAATGAGCAATCTGCTAATGCTAACCGCTATTATTAGAGACCATAATTTAAATGTTAGAATATCTTCTCACATAATCATGATGTAAGATATTCTAACATTTAAATGATGGTCTCTAATAATAGCTGTTAGCATTAGCAGATTGCTTAATAAAATTATATAAGGAAATCAGCCACCATTATACAGTAAGTATATGGATATCAAAGGTTCATGCTGGGATGTGAGATATTCTAACATCACAGCATGAATCTTTGATATTCATAATAATGGTGGCTGATTTAATTATATAATTTTATTAAGCAATCTGCTATAATGCTGCCTATTTGCCAATGCCTATAGTAACATATAATGCCTATTATATACATATTATAACATATAATGCCTATTATATACAGCTGTGCACCTACAGGTGCACAGCTGTATATAATATCCCTAAAGGTGCACAGCTGTATATAATATCCCTAAAGGTGCACAGCTGTATATAATATCCCTAAAGGTGCACAGCTATATACATAATATCCCTAGAGGTACACAGCTGTTTATAATATCCCTAGAGGTGCACAGCTATATACAAAATATCCCTAGAGGTGCACAGCTGTATATAATATCCCTAGAGGTGCACAGCTATATACATAATATCCCTAGAGGTGCACAGCTGTATATAATATCCCTAGAGGTGCACAGCTGTATATAATATCCCTAAAGGTGCACAGCTGTATATAATATCCCTAAAGGTGCACAGCAGCTGTATATAATATCCCTAAAGGTGCACAGCAGCTTTATATAATATCCCTAAAGGTGCACAGCTGTATATACTATTCCTAGAGGTGCACAGCTATATACATAATATTCCTAAAGGTGCACAGCTGTATATAATATCCCTAGAGGTGCACAGCTATATACATAATATCCCTAGAGGTGCACAGCTGTTTATAATATCCCTAAAGGTGCACAGCTATATACATATTATCCCTAGAGGTACACAGCTGTTTATAATATCCCTAGAGGTGCACAGCTATATACATAATATTCCTAGAGGTGCACAGCTGTATATAATATCCCTAAAAGTGCACAGCTGTATATAATATTCCTAGCGGTGCACAGCTATACACATAATATCCCTAAAAGTGCACAGCTGTATATAATATCCCTAGATGTGCACAGCTGTATATAATATCCCTAAAGGTGCACAGCTGTATATAATATTCCTAGAGGTGCACAGCTATATACATAATATCCCTAAAGGTGCAGAGCTGTATATAATATCCCTAGAGGTGCACAGCTGTATATGATATTCCTATATAATGGTGGCCGATATTGATTTATATAACTTTTTTAAGTAATGAGCAATCTGCTAATGCTAACCGCTATTATTAGAGACCATACATAATATCCCTAAAGGTGCACAGCTGTATATAATATCTCTAGAGGTGCACAGCTATATACATAATATCCCTAGAGGTGCACAGCTGTATATAATATCCCTAAAGGTGCACAGCAGCTGTATATAATATCCCTAAAGGTGCACAGCAGCTGTATATAATATCCCTAAAGGTGCACAGCAGCTTTATATAATATCCCTAAAAGTGCACAGCTGTATATACTATTCCTAGAGGTGCACAGCTATATACATAATATTCCTAAAGGTGCACAGCTGTATATAATATCCCTAGAGGTGCACAGCTATATACATAATATCCCTAGAGGTGCACAGCTGTATATAATATCCCTAAAGGTGCACAGCTATATACATATTATCCCTAGAGGTACACAGCTGTTTATAATATCCCTAGAGGTGCACAGCTATATACATAATATTCCTAGAGGTGCACAGCTGTATATAATATCCCTAAAAGTGCACAGCTGTATATAATATTCCTAGCGGTGCACAGCTATACACATAATATCCCTAAAAGTGCACAGCTGTATATAATATCCCTAGATGTGCACAGCTGTATATAATATCCCTAAAGGTGCACAGCTGTATATAATATTCCTAGAGGTGCACAGCTATATACATAATATCCCTAAAGGTGCAGAGCTGTATATAATATCCCTAGAGGTGCACAGCTGTATATGATATTCCTATATAATGGTGGCCGATATTGATTTATATAACTTTTTTAAGTAATGAGCAATCTGCTAATGCTAACCGCTATTATTAGAGACCATAATTTAAATGTTAGAATATCTTCTCACATAATCATGCACAGCTATATACATAATATCCCTAAAGGTGCACAGCTGTATATAATATCCCTAGAGGTGCACAGCTATATACATAATATCCCTAGAGGTGCACAGCTGTATATAATATCCCTAAAGGTGCACAGCTGTATATAATATCCCTAAAGGTGCACAGCAGCTGTATATAATATCCCTAAAGGTGCACAGCAGCTTTATATAATATCCCTAAAGGTGCACAGCTGTATATAATATTCCTAGAGGTGCACAGCTATATACATAATATCCCTAAAGGTGCACAGCTGTATATAATATCCCTAGAGGTGCACAGCTATATACATAATATCCCTAGAGGTGCACAGCTGTATATAATATCCCTAAAGGTGCACAGCTATATACATATTATCCCTAGAGGTACACAGCTGTTTATAATATCCCTAGAGGTGCACAGCTATATACATAATATTCCTAGAGGTGCACAGCTGTATATAATATCCCTAAAAGTGCACAGCTGTATATAATATTCCTAGCGGTGCACAGCTATACACATAATATCCCTAAAAGTGCACAGCTGTATATAATATCCCTAGATGTGCACAGCTGTATATAATATCCCTAAAGGTGCACAGCTGTATATAATATTCCTAGAGGTGCACAGCTATATACATAATATCCCTAAAGGTGCAGAGCTGTATATAATATCCCTAGAGGTGCACAGCTGTATATGATATTCCTATATAATGGTGGCCGATATTGATTTATATAACTTTTTTAAGTAATGAGCAATCTGCTAATGCTAACCGCTATTATTAGAGACCATAATTTAAATGTTAGAATATCTTCTCACATAATCATGATGTAAGATATTCTAACATTTAAATGATGGTCTCTAATAATAGCTGTTAGCATTAGCAGATTGCTTAATAAAATTATATAAGGAAATCAGCCACCATTATACAGTAAGTATATGGATATCAAAGGTTCATGCTGGGATGTGAGATATTCTAACATCACAGCATGAATCTTTGATATTCATAATAATGGTGGCTGATTTAATTATATAATTTTATTAAGCAATCTGCTATAATGCTGCCTATTTGCCAATGCCTATAGTAACAACAACAGCTATTATTAATCATGAGTGCCAGTGCTGCTTTAAAGGCAATAAGACATACTTTTCTCAAATTGCTGGACTGGTCAGCTAAGTTCCGAAGTCCGCTCCCCACTGCAGCAGTGAGCCCTCTCATAGTCCCGTTCAGTGTCTCCAGTCAGCTCTGTCATAGTCACACTCACTCACACCCAGTGTGTCTCCTGTCAGTGAGCCCTCTCACAGCCAAACTCAGTGTGTCCTCTTTCAGTGAGCTCTGTCATAGTCACACTCAGTGTGTTATCTGTCAGTGGGTCCATCATCATGTCACACCCTTACTCAGTATTTCCCCTTGTAAGTGGGTCCCTGTCACACCCTCACTCCTACTCAATATGTCCCCTGTCAGTGGGTCCCTGTCACTCCCTCACTCATACTCAGTATATCCCTGTAAATCCCTGTCAAGCAATAAATAAATATTTTTTAATGAGTGAAGAAAATCAACATCTCTTATGCCTGTAATTACAAATGGAAGGTCAGGTGCAGCTCTCCTATGGGTTGTATCACACATGTTCCCAGGACAGAAGTTCTATAGCCAAAACTGAAAAAGTCAGAGTGCAACCTAGACTCAAGGTAGTTATTTATTGCTAATAATAATTAAGACACTTAAAATAAATCTGCGTACTGGATTGAATATATAACAGAGCACATCACCAGATGGGAAATCCCCCTAAATTTACACTCTCCTTAATTTTCAGCCACTTAGCTTGGACATCTGTTAGGCATCTGTGTCTCTGTTTCACAGCATTACGCTGTGTGGGCAACTGGGCAAGCACTGTCACACTAAGGTGGATTAGTTGCACTATCAGCCAACTGCTTTGCCTGCTCTATCGCTGTCAGGCAAATTATTTGACTTACACAGTTTGTTATACTTCCCCTAATTTAAGCATTTTGGCTCCTTCTTTGACTCGCATACCCTAACTACTTGGCAATGTAATGACTGCTCTACTTACCTGCGTTCCGCACCTACTTTCACAGTGATGGGACTGACATGTAAGGACTCGGCAGTCAGCACTTGGCAGCAGCTCCCTCCTTCACAACTTGTTCCCGCCAATGCCAGTAAGACTCAGTCCGACCAACATCACTACCTCCACTCCATGCCCGGCAAGCCTCCCCAGCAGCATTGACAGCTGATTGGCTGTCTAGATTAGTTCCATCATAGAGGCAGTTTGGAGAACCGCCTCTATTGGAGCGTGGTATGTGCTTGGTGAGATACCACTTGGTGGCGCTAGCTCATACAGAGCTAGTAACACTATGAAGCATCCATATTGCGCAATCAATGGAGGGCAGCTGAACGGCTCACTGCCTTTTGATTGAGCAACATGGATGATTAATGAATAAGGATTCTGCCATTGATTGAGATCTTATTATGGTGGCGCCGGCAGACTCGGAAAAGGGGGGTACCTGGGGGTGTGGTCACAAAAGTAAACGCAAAAAAACGAAACTATTTTCTTTCTTAATCATTAAAAACTTTTTATATGATTTGGCAGGAGAGGTGGTGCCTCCCCTGCCTCCTATTACTGTACGTCACTGCTTTATGGTAATCATTTGACAACCACCTTATGTTATTTTCTAAGGGTCCAAGATTGGCCCTGTTTGTTCTTTTCTCCCCGAAATCCCCCATTAATTCAATTCTATAATTAGGGGGGTCCAAGAGCGGCCTCTACAGAACAATAGGGAGGAACATTTCTCTTTTATAATTTAATGTTCTCAACGGGAGATCTATATTACTTTATGTTAAAAAAATGTAGGTCTTATTTAACTGGTTACAATTAGATGTTTGGGTAGTACTGATAATGTAACTCTGACATAATACTAGAAGAGTATACTGCTTAAGTGTGTAGATCTTTATTGATCTGTGACTCACCAACATTACCTGTATATTTATGTCCACATTGAAACTGTCTATTGCAACCTCCCTGTTATGTTTTTGTTGAATGCCTCAATAAAAAAAAATATATATATATATATATATATATATATATATATATATATATATATATATATATTTAAAACACCTAAAAAATGTCAGGAATAAAAAACTTGCCATTTTTTTTGAAAGTCCACAAATAAGACAAAGAAATAAGTACCTTACATAAGAATAAGGTATAAATTGGACACAAAATGAACAAGAACGCAGCTTGAATATGTTCATACAAAAATATACCTTATATGCGCTTATGTAGTTTAATTACTTGAGAGAACACAACTTGCATATACTCAAAAGTCAGCTTATATATGCTCATATAGTATCAAAGCTTACAAGGATATTGTGATGAGAGTGGGAAGTGATGTCACCGGATGGGGCGGGGTTTAGGCCCGTTTGTCTGTGTCGCAGTTACTAAGTGAGATCAATGCTACCAGATGTATATTTCCATGCTCTGCAATAAAATAGTGTTGTACTATCTTTGCTGTGTCCTGCATCTTATGACATGGTGTCAGAAGTTCTTGCCTGCGCTTCTGTTTCCTGATTGATGACAATGTCGAAGTTTACCCCACCTGAGCCTTTTTATTTCTCTCAGCCTGCAGCTTGGCCCACATGGTGTCAGCGGTATCAGCGCTTCAGGATTGCTTCCAAGCTGGACAAGGAGAGTGGGGAAGTACAAGTTAATTCTCTTTTATACTCAATGGGGAAAGATGTGGAGCCAGTGTTCAATGACTTTACTTTCCAAGAAGGGGAAGAATTTGACTTTGAAATAGTTATGAATAAACTCAGTGCCCACTTTGTGCCCAAAAGAAATGTGATTCATGAGAGGGCTTGTTTTCACAAACATGCTCAGCGTGTGGGAGAATCTGTGGAGTCATTTTTGCGCAGCCTGTATGAACTAGCTGAATTCTGTGAGTTTGGTGTTGCTAAAGAGGAGCACATCAGAGACAGAATAGTCATAGGAATTGCAGATGCTGAAGTCTCACTGAAGCTACAGTTAGAGTCTGATTTAACATTAGATGGGGCTATTAGGATGGCCCGCCAGAGTGAACTGGTGAAAAAGCAAAGTGCTTATCTGAGGTCTGAGAGTATTGTGGATGAAGTGCAGCAGTTCAGGAGAGCTGCTAGTGAAAGGCACAGTGTGAGCGGTAGACCTAGGGCAAAAATAGGCCCAGAAGTGGAACGGCGCAGCATGCCCTGATGCACACGGTGCAACCATGCCCATGATCAGAGTGTTGTATGCCCTGCTAAAGACAAAAGATGTAGAAAATGTAACAGGATGGGCCATTTTGAAGTGGTGTGTAAGACTGAATATATTAAGGAGATGCAGGTGGATAGCGACCAGGAGGGTCAAAAAGTGTCCTTTGTAGGGTCTGTTGTTGAACGACCGGGTTCAGAAGATGATTGGAGAGTTACTCTTACTGTAATGGGAGCCAAAGTTGCCTTTAAGATTGACACAGGAGCAGACATCACTGTAATGTCTCTTGCAGCATTCATAAAACTGCCTCGACAGCCCCAGCTGGCGAAAGTCACAACATAAGTCCATAGTCCTGGTGGCCGCATTGATTGTGCGGGGAAATTTCTTGCCAGCTGCGAGTACAAGCAAAGGAAATTCACCATGTGGGTGCATGTGATTAGAGGTCAGTGTGTTAACAACTTATTGAGAAGAAAAGCAGCCTGTGGTTTGGGCCTAGTAGCCAGAGTGAATGAGATCTCAGAAGATATGTTTGGTGAATTGGGCCTACTGAATTGCCAACCAGTCCGTATATATCATTTAAAGGTGACACAGTCCCATACAGCATTACCACTCCCCGTAGAATTCCGTTCCCGCTCATGCCTCAAGTGGAGAAGGAGCTTCTGCATATGAAGAATATGGGGGTTATTGAAGAGGTTTGAAGCAACTGACTGGTGTGCCCCCATTGTGTATGTTGCGAAGAAAAACTGGAAGGTACGCATCTGCGTGGACTTGAAAAGGCTAAATGAGGCAGTGAAGAGAGAGAGATATGTGCTGCCAACACTTGAAGACATAGCTCCGAAATTGGCTGGGGTGAAGATCTTCTCTACATTGGATGCTTCTAGCGGCTTCTGGCAGATACCTCTAGATCCAAAGTGCCGCAAACTGACTACCTTCGTTACACTGGTAGGTCAGTTTTGCTTCTGCAGACTCACCTTCAGGATATCCTCTGCTCCTGAAATCTTTCAAAGAGAAATGAGTTCTCTCCTAAGAGACCACGTGGGCACGGCAGTCGTCATGGAGGACATCTTAGTGTATGGGTCTACATTGGAGGAACATGATCAGCGATTGAGCTGTGTGCTGCAGACTATCAGAGAGTCCGGACTGATGCTAAATAAAGAGAAATGCCATTTTAGGAAAGCTGAGTTTTGTTACTTTGGGCATATCATCAATGGGGATGGCATCAAGCCAGACCCCGAGAAAATTTCTGCTATTGAACAGATGAAAAGTCCTTCTGATGTACATGAGCTGAGACAAATATTGGGCCTTGTAAATTATGTGGGCAGGTTCCTTCCAGATTTATCCACAATACTACACCCTATCACAGAGTTGCTAAAGAAAGATGTTGCCTGGGTCTGGGGACCTTCACAGGAAGAATCTTTTATGCAGGTCAAGTCCCTTCTGGCGTCTGCCCCAGTGTTGGGCTTCTACGACCCTTCCAAAAAGACTGTGGTTAGTGCTGATGCGAGCAGTTATGGGTTAGGGGCCGCCCTCTTGCACTTGAATGAAAACAAACTACAGCCCATCGCCTACTGTTCCCGTACACTGACGGCTGCTGAGTCAAATTCACCCAAATTGAGAAAGAGTGCCTGGCTGCAGTTTGGGCTTGTGAGCGCTTTCAGCATTACCTAGTGGGTTTAGATAAATTTAGTCTGGAGACTGACCATAAATTGCTAGTCTCTCTAATCAACTCCTATGATATTGACAAAACACCCCTAAGATGCCAGAGACTTCTAATGAGGCTGCTCAGGTTCAACGTTCAGGCAGTGCATGTGCCGGGGAAACAACTGGTTGTGGCAGATACACTTTCCAGTCTCCCGCTGGCTGCTGCTGAAAAGTCTGAAAGTGTATGTAGATTCAGTTCTGGCCTCCAAATCCATTTCTTCAAGGAAGCTAGAACAAATAAAGAAAGAGACATATTTAGATACAGACCTTCAAGAAGTTATAAAGTACATAAAAGAAGGTTGACCCGAGAGTCGGGTAGCCTGGATGTCTTTAAGTTCTTACCAGTCAGAAAGGTTGCAGCTCACGGAGCTGGATGGGTTGGTGCTGTTCCAGGACCGCATTGTTAATCCTGTTAGCATGCGGCAGGAGATGTTAAACAGGATTCACGATGGCCACTTAGGCATTACAAAGTGCAGAGAAAGGGCAGCTATGGCAGTATGGTGGCCTGGGATCAGTTCCGACATTGCAAGCCATGTGTCTAAATGTGCCTTTTGCCGGGAACGCCGGCCTACTCAGAGACGGGAGCCCTTGATTTCTACTCTGCTGCCTGCAGGCCCGTGGCAGAAAATAGCTGCTGATTTGTGCGAACTGCACAGGAAAAAGTTCCTAGTCGTGATCGACTGCTATTCCAGGTATTTGGAAATTGCACCTTTGAATGAAATCACAAGTCAAGCCGTTATCACTCGTCTAAAGAGCTTGTTCGCCCGGTAGGGCATACCAATGGAGTTGGTGAGTGATAACAGAGTTCAGTTCTTTCAGCGGAGAATATGATTTTGTACATTCCATGTCAAGTCCACATTACCCGCAGGCCAACGGAATGGCTGAAAGGGCAGTTCAAACAACAAAGTTAATTTTGAAGCAATCTGAGCCGTACCTGGTCCTCTTGTCCTATAGGGCGACTCCCATTCAAGCCATGGGGTTTAGCCCGGCACAGCTGATGCTAGGATTCCAGATTCGCACCACCTTACCCTCTGTGGGTGTCTTCCAGCCAACTAGCTCTATTCCTCGGGAGGAAGTCCTTAGGAGGGATGAAGAGGCAAAAAGGGGCTATTGATTCTTATACGACAGGAGACATTCCGTAAGGCCCTTGCAGGAGCTGAATGCAGGGGAAAGTGTCAGAATTAAACTGGATGATGAGAAGAAATGGAAGACGCCTGCTACGGTAATTGGACACTCTCCAGAACCAAGGTCTTATGTTGTCCTTACTGATGGAGGGACAGTCACACGTCAAAATCAAAAACATCTTCAGCCTGTACCTGAGAGTTTGGAACTGGATGCCTCAGTAACACCGCTGGTGGGATCCCCTGTTTTAAGAGGGGTGCCTTACCCTCAGCAAGATCACAGTGGGGATATGTCTTTGCCTCCAGCAGACTCTCAATCACCTTCTTCTGTATCAGAGGACAGTTCATGTAGAGTTACATCAAGCGGAAGAGTGGTGAAACTTCTGGCCCAATATCGGGATTAACATTAGTTAGAGCAGTGACCGGAAGTATGGGCAGAATAATCCCATGGTCACTGTGGACTAGGGTAGTCTACCCCGATGTTCAAGTCAGGATGTAATTCATGTTGTTTATTCAGATATTCTCTTTAACTTGTTATTTGTTATATACTGTTCAAAACTGTTGTTGTATGCTTTTTGTATACTTTTTGTATACTTTGTTATTTGTTGTATTCAAATGAAAAAAAATGTATGCCTTGTCCTTTGAAAAGGGGGAAGATGTGATAAGAGTGGGAAGTGATGTCACTGGATGGGAGCGGGGCTTAGGCCTGTTTGTCTATGTCGCAGTTACTAAGTGAGATCAATGCTACCAGATGTATATTTCCATGCTCTGCAATAAAATAGTGTTGTACCATCTTTGCTGTGTCTTGTATCTCATGACAGATATAACCTACATATATTCATGTAGATGAAAGCTTATAAAGAGATAGCCCTATATACTCACATAATATGACAACTTGCAAGATTATAATATATACTTACATACTACAGTAGTGTGATAACTTTACAAAGACGTAACTTAGATGTGCTTATGTAGTAAAATAACTTATAAAGACAACATTTATTTAATAAGATATATTGAACGACATATCTTATATATATATTAACTTGTGCAGTAAGAGAACTTGCAAATATATAGCTCTATGTACCTATGTATTAGAGCAACTGCAAAGATATAGCATGTATATGATCATGTAGAAAGAGCACTTGCAAAGATATAGCATGTATATACCCAAAGATATAGCATGTATATGCCCAAAGATATAGCATGTATGTGCCCAAAGATATAGCATGTATATGCCCAAAGATATAGCATGTATATGGCCATGTAGAAAGAGCACTTGCAAATATATAGCATGTATATACCGAAAGATATAGCATGTATATGCCCAAAGATATAGCATGTATATGCCCATGTAGAAAGAGCACTTGCAAAAATATAGCATGTAAGTGCCCATGTAGAAATAGCACTTGCAAAGATATAGCATGTATATGCCCAAAGATATAGCATGTATATGCCCAAAGATGTAGTGTGTATATGGCCAAAGATATAGCATGTATATGCCCAAAGATGTAGTATGTATATGGCCAAAGATATAGCATGAATATGCCCAAAGATATAGCATGTATATGCCCAAAGATATAGCATGTATATGCCCAAAGATGTAGTATGTATATGGCCAAAGATATAGCATGTATATGCCCAAAGATGTAGTATCTATATGGCCAAAGATATAGCATGTATATGGCCATGTAGAAAGAGCACTTGCAAAGATATAGCATCTATACACCCAAAGATATAGCATGTATATACCCAAAGATATAGCATGTACATACCCAAAGATCTAGCATGTACATACCCAAAGATCTAGCATGTATACCCAAAGATATAGCATGTACATACCCAAAGATCTAGCATGTATATACCCAAAGATATAGCATGTATATACCCAAAGATATAGCATGTATATACCCAAAGATATAGCATGTATATACCCATGTAGAAAGAGCACTTGCAAAGATATAGCATGAATATGCCCATGTAGAAAGAGCACTTGCAAAGACATAATATGTATATGCCCATGTAGAAAGAGCACTTGCAAAGACATAGCATGTACAGTATATAGCTATATAGTAAGATCCCTTGCAAAGACATAGGGGCATATTTATCAAGCTTTGTATGGAGCTTAATGCCCCGTATGCGTATGCTGTCGGTATTTATTGATGTGCAGGGGACATGATCCGCTATATCGGATCATGTCCGCTCGCACCATATTAAATAGGCCCCATATTATGTATATACCTATATAGTAAGAGCCCTTGCAAAGACATATTATGTATATACCTTTAAAGTAAGAGCCCTTACAAAGACAAAGCATATATAAGTACCTATATAGTAAGAGCCCTTGCAAAGACAAAGCATATATAAATACCTATATAGTAAGAGCCCTTGCAAAGACATAGCATGTATATACCTACAGATGAAACTCGAAAAATTAGAATATTGTGCAAAAGTTAATTTATTTCACTAATGCAACTTAAAAGGTGAAACTAATATATGAGATAGACTCATTACATGCAAAGCAAGATAGTTCAGGCCGTGATTTGTCATAATTGTGATGATTATGCTTACAGCTCATGAAAACCCCAAATCCACAATCTCAGAAAATATTAAAATATTGTGAAAAGGTGCATTATTCTAGGCTTAAAGTGTCCCACTCTAATCAGCTAATTAAGCCATAACACCTGCAAAGGGTCCTGAACCTTTAAATGGTCTCTCAGTCTGGTTCAGTAGGAATCACAATTATGGTGAAGACTGCTAACCTGACAGTTGTGCAGAAAACCATCATTGACACCCTCCATAAGGAAGGAAAGCCTCAAAAGGTAATTGCAAAAGAAGTTGGATGTTCCCAAAGTGCTGTATCAAAGTACATTGATAGAAAGTTATGTGGAAGGGAAAAGTGTGGAAGAAAAAGGTGCACAAGCAGCAGGGATGACTGCAGCCTGGAGAGGATTGTCAGGAAAAGGCTATTCAAAAGTGTTGGGGACTTTCACAAGGAGTGGACTGAGGCTGGAGTCAGGGCATCAAGAGCCACCACACACAGACAGATTCTGGACATGGGCTTCAAATTTCATATTCCTCTTGTCATGCCACTCCTGAACAACAAACAACGTCAGAAGCGTCTTACCTGGGCTAAAGAAAAACAGACCTGGTCTGTTGCTCAGTGGTCCAAATTCCTCTTTTCTGATGAGAGCAAATTTTGCATCTCTTTTGGAAACCAAGGACCCAGAGTATGGAGGAAGAATGGAGAGGCACACACTGCAAGATGCTTGAAGTCCAGTGTGAAGTTTCCACAGTCTGTGTTGATTTGGGGAGCCATGTCATCTGCTGGTGTTGGTCCACTGTGCTTCAGGGTCAATGCAGCCGTCTACCAGGAGATTTTAGAGCACTTCATGCTTCCTTCTGTAGACAAGCTCTATGGGGATGCTGACTTCATTTTTCAGCAGGACTTGGCACCGGCCCACACTGCCAAAAGCACCAAAACCTGGTTCAATGACCGTGGAGTTACTGTGCTTGATTGGCCAGCAAACTAGCCTGACCTGAACCCCATAAAGAATCTATGGGGCTTTGCCAAGAAAAAGATGAGAGACATGAGACCAAACAATGCAGAAGAGCTGAAGGCCGCTATTGAAGCATCCTGGTCTTCCATAACACCTCTGCAGTGCCACAGACTGATAGCTTCCATGCCACGCCAGATTGAGGCAGTAATTGCTGCAAAAGGGGCCCAAACCAAGTACTGAGTACATACAGTATGCATGCTTATACTTTTCAGAGGTCCAATATTGTTCTATGTACAATCCTTGTTTTATTGATTGCATGTAATATTCTAATTTTCTGAGATTGTGGATTTGGGGTTTTCATGAGCTGTAAGCCATAATCATCACAATTATGACAAATCACGGCTTGAACTATCTTGCTTTGCATTTACTGAGTCTATCTCATATATTAGTTTCACCTTTTAAGTTGCATTAGTGAAATAAATGAACTTTTGCACGATATTGTAAGTTTTCATGTTTCACCTGTATATAGTAAGAGCCCTTGCAAAGGCATGGGACCGAATTATCAAGCTCCGAATGGCTTGCCGTAAACAGCAGTTATGAAGCAGCCATCTTAAGACTGTTGCTCCATAACTTGTCTGCCTGCTCTGAGGCTGCAGAAATCAATCCGCCCAATCCTATACGATCGGGCTGATTGACATCCCCTGCTAGTGGCCAATCTGCAGGGGGCGGCATTGCACAAGCAGTTCAAAAGAACTGCTTGTGCAATGATAAATGCAGAAAGCGTATGCTGTCTGCATTCATCGATGTTTGTTGGACATGATCCGCTGAGCCGATGATAAATTGGCCCCATGGTATGTATATACCTATATAGTAAGAGCTCTTGCAAAGACATACACCTAGATTACGAGTTTTGTGGTAACAGGGGTGCGGTTCTAACAAGCAGTTTATGCTCATCGCTCGCCTACAGACAACGCTGGTATTACGGGTTTTTACAAACCCGGCATTGACCGAAAAAAAGTGAGCGTAGAGCAAAATTTTGCTCCACATCTCACTGTAATACCAGCACTGCTTACGTTAGCGGTGAGCTGGCTAAACGTGCTCGTGCACGATTTCCCCATAGGAATCAATGGGGGAGAGCCGGCTGAAAAAAAAAACTAACACCTGCAAAAAAGCAGCGTTTAGCTCCTAACGCAGCCCCATTGATTCCTATGGGGAAAATACATTTATGTCTACACCTAACACCCTAACATGAACCCCGAGTCTAAACACCCCTAATCTTACACTTATTAACCCCTAATCTGCTGCCCCCGACATCGCCGACACCTACATTATATTATTAACCCCTAATCTGCCACTCCGAACACCACCGCCACCTACATTATACTTATGAACCCCTAATTTGCTGCCCCTACCATCGCCGAACCCTACATTATATTTATTAACCCCTAATCTGCCAACCCCAATGTCGCCGCCACCTACCTACACTTATTAATCCCTAATCTACTGCCCCCAACGTCGCCGCCACTATATTAAAGTTATTAACCCCTAAACCTAAGTCTAACCCTAACCCTAACCCTACCCCCCCTAACAAATATAATTTAAATAAATCTAAATAAAATTACTACAATTAACTAAATAATTCCTATTTTAAACTAATTTTTTACCTATAAAATAAACCCTAAAATAGCTACAATATAACTAATAGTTACATTGTAGCTAGCTTAGGGTTATTTTTATTTTACAGGCAACTTTGCATTTATTTTAACTAGGTACAATAGTTATTAAATAGTTATTAACTATTTAATAACTACCTAGTTAAAATAAAGACACATTTACCTGTAAAATAAAACCTAACCTAAGTTACAATTACACCTAACACTACACTACAATTAAATTAATTACCTAAATTAAATACAATTAATTACAATTAAATAAAATTATCTAAAGTACAACCCCCCCCACTAAATTACAGAAAATAATAATAAAATAATTACAAGATTGTTAAACTAATTGCTAATTAATCCCCCTAACAAAATAAAAAAGCCCCCCAAAATAAAAAAAGACCTACCCTACAGTAAATTACAAATAGCCCTTAAAATGGCCTTTTGAGGGGCATTGCCCCAAAGTAATCAGCTCTTTTACCTGAAATAAAAATTACAATCCCCCCCAACATTAAAACCCACCACCCACACACCCAACCCTACTCTAAAACCCACCCAATCCCCCCTTAAAAAAATCTAACACTAACCCCTTGAAGATCACCTTACCGGGAGACGTCTTCACCCAACTGGGCTGAAGTCCTCAACGAAGCAGGGCGAAGTCTTCATCCAACCGGGCAGAAGTGGTCCTCCAGATGGGCAGAAGTCTTCATCCAGACGGCATCTTCTATCTTCATCCATCCGGCGTGGAATGGGTCCATCTTCAAGACATCCGACGTGGAGCATCCTCTTCTTTCGACGTCTTCTTCCGAATGAAGGTTCCTTTAAATGACGTCATCCAAGATGGCGTCCCTTCAATTCCGATTGGCTGAAAGAATTCTATCAGCCAATCGGAATTAAGGTAGAAGAGGATGCTCCGCGTCGGATGACACTAAACCCCTGAAGATCACCTTACCGAGAGACGTCTTCACCAACCGGGACAAAGTTCTCAACAAAGCCGGAAGAAGTCTTCATCCAACCAGGCAAAAGTGGTCCTCCAGACAGGCAGAAGTCTTCATCCAGATGGCATCTTCTATCTTCATCCATCTGGCGCGGAGCGGGTTCATCTTCAAGACATCCGACGCGGAGCATCCTCTTCTTACGACGTCTTCTTCCGAATAAAGGTTCCTTTAAATGACGTCATCCAAGATGGCGTCCCTTCGATTCCGATTGGCTGATAGAATTCTATCAGCCAAACTGAATTAAGGTAGAAAAAATCCTATTGGCTGAAGCAATAGGTAATTAATTTAATTATAGTGTAGTGTTAGGTGTAATTGCAACTTAGGTTGGGTTTTATTTTACAGGTAAATTTGTCTTTATTTTAACTAGGTACTTATTAAATAGTTAATAACTATTTAATAACTATTGTACCTGGTTAAAATAAATACAAAGGTGCCTGTAAAATAAAAATAAACCCTAAGCTAGCTACAATGTAACGATTAGTTATATTGTAGCTATTTTAGGGTTTATTTTATAGGTAAGTATTTAGTTTTAAATAGGAATTATTTAGTTAATTATAGTAATTTTATTTAGATTTATTTAAATTATATTTAAGTTAGGGGGGTTAGGGTTAGGGTTAGGCTTAGGTTTAGGGGTTAATAACTTTAATATAGTGGCAGCGACGTTGGGGGCGGCAGATTAGGGGTTAAAAATTTAGGTAGGTGGCGGCGATGTTAGGGCCGGCAGATTAGGGGTTAATCATTTTTAACTAGTGTTTGCAATGTGGGAATGCGGCGGTTTAGGGGTTAATATATTTATTATAGTGGCGTCGATGTCCGGTTGGGCAGATTAGGGGTTTGATGTGTGGGGGGCTTTGGTTTAGGGGTTAATAGGTAGTTTATGGGTGTTAGTGTACTTTTTAGCACTTTAGTTAAGAGTTTTATGCTAGTGTGTTGTAGTGTAAAACTCTTAACTACTGACTTTAAAATGCGGTACGAGTCTTGACAGGAGAGGGTCTACTGCTCACATTTTGTCAGACCGGCGCTTTGCAAGTCCCATTGAAAATATAGGATACGCAATTGACCTAAGTGGATTTTCTGTATTTCCGAGTCTGGCCAAAAAAGTGAGCGGTACACCTGTACCTGCAAGACTCATAATACCAGCGGGTGTTAAAAAGCAGCTTTGCGACCTCTCAATGCTGCTTTTTAACCCTAACGCACAACTCGTAATCTAGTCGATAGTATATATATTCCTATAAAGTAAGAGCCCCTGCAAAGACAAATCATATATAAATACCTATATAGTAAGAGCCCTTGCAAAGACATAGCATATATATACCTATATAGAACCCTTGCAAAGACATAGCATGTATATACCTATATAGAACCCTTGCAAAGACATAGCATGTATATACCTATATAGAACCCTTGCAAAGACATAGCATGTATATACCTATATAGAACCCTTGCAAAGACATAGCATGTATATACCTATATAGTTAGAACACTTGCAAAGACATAGGGGCAGATTTATCAATGGCTGAACGGCCCCTGATGCCCCTGTTTCAGTGCGAGCCTATAGGCTCACCGGAAAAAGCAGTTATGAAGCAGCAGTCTTAAGACTGCTGCTCCATAACTGGTCTGCCTGCTCTGAGGCTGCGGACATCAACCCGCCAGATCTTATACGATCGAGTTGATTAACACCCCCTGCTAGCGGCCGATTGGGCACGAATCTACAGGGGACCACATTGCAGATGATTGCTTGTGCCGACAGCGTATGCTGCATATGGACAGACTGATGATAAATCGGCCCCATAGTATGTATCTACCTATGACGTCAGAGCACCTGCAAATACATATGCTTATGCAATAAGATAGTTTACAAAAACATATCTTGTACATGTTTGTGTGATAAAATAATTTACGAAGCCATATCTTATGTATACTAATATGACTTACAAAATCATAGCTTTGTATAAACTTATATAATATAAAATTCACAGAGCATAGCTCAATATCATACCTTAGAATCCATGCTGTCTGCATCTGGGGCATCAAAGAAGGCACAAACTCGCTTCCAAAATCAAATAATCAGTGAACATGTGAAAAGGCAAGGGAGACCCCTTCTGCCATTTTGTATAAAGGAAACACAGCCTTCTTTACAATAAATGAGAAATACGAACTGCTGGTGCAGTCATACACTTTTTTAGGACTTGCACAAAATGCACAGTACTCTCTGGGCGCCTAAAAAAGACCTCACTAAACATAAGATTCTAGAGAGGAAACTAGTTCTATCCATCCTGTGCCGGAAACAAAAGATAAGAAGCCGCGGTTATAAGACCGCTGCTCCTTAACTCATCCGCCACCTCTGAGGTGGCGGACAGCAATAATCCCGATCAGATACAATCGTGATGATTGACCCCCCTGCTAGCGGCCATTTTGCTGCGAATGTGCAGGGAGTGGCATTGCACAAGCATTACATCGGAAATGCTTGTGCAATGTTAAAAGCAGACATTTGCTGTTGACATTTATCGATGTCAGGCGGACATGATCCGCTACAGCAGATCATGTCCGCCGGACAGTTAATAAATCTACCCCATGGTATCAAAATGTGGAAACTGGAATCTATGTTCCCTTTAGCAGTACACAAAATAGAACAAGGTGAAAGCTAATAGAAAGCCAAACCTGGCAACTTTTTATATGCACAGAGCGGCTAAAATAGTTTTGAAAGAAATTGGGAATGGAAGTCTGAATTTTATAGAAACTAATTATAATTTTCTGGCCCCTTTTCATGTTTTTTTCTTTTTAAAATTTTGTTTTGTGATTCTGCTCTCTTTATTTACCAGTATTAAACAAACTGAACATTTAACTTGACACAAAAACAAAATATTGGATTACAGTCTGCAGATCATGATGTACTATTATGTAATCTATGCTGTCTTTACTGATTTTCTATTAGCACACAACACTCTTTGAATATGCATGAATGCTATCGCATGTCTTTAAAATGATCATTGCTTCGACAGCTTGGAATTCAACTGGCGAATCAAACAACAGATGGAGACCATACATTGAACAATACACTCCTCACTTTACAGTATACTTTGCTGCTCTGATAGGATATGTACTGATATTTTTGGTGACACTGCAATAGTAAATTTGCACATGAAAAATTAATGTACGAGAAAACTCAGACTTCTTTTCTTTTTCTTATTATACTTTATTTATGAAGCGCCAAAATATATTCTGCAGCGCTGCCCATGGGTACAATTCATTTAAATAGAACAATTATATAAAACTTGTAAGAGACAAGACAAAAATTTACAAACAGATACAGGAAGAATTGAGGGTCCTATTCCCATGGGAACTTACAATCTAGAAGGGTAGAAAGTTGAGAAACCGGAGGTGAGGACTGCAAGATTGAGAAAGATGTTAATGCAGAGTTAGATGAGGGAAATGTTAGGTAAGTGAAATTAATTTATTACTGAGTTGGGTGGTAGGCTTCTCTGAACAAAAAAGTATTCAGGGAGCATTTAAAGGAAGAAAGATTAGGGCAAAGCCTGACAGCATAAGGGAGAGTGTTCCTGAGGGTAGGTGCTGCACGACAGAAGTTCTGCAGTCTAGCATGGGAAGAGGTGATAGTTAAAGATGCAAGGAGCAGGTCATTTTTGGATCTTAGTGGACGGGCTGGAGTATACTTGTTGATTCGAAAGGATAGATATTGGGGAGCAGCGTTGGTGAGAGCTTTGTATGTAAAGTTGAGAATTTTGAATTTAATTCTGCTATGAATGGGGAGCCAATGCAGGGACTCGCAGAGAGGTGCAGCAGAGTGACGGGAAAGGTGGATTAGTCTGGCAGAGGCATTTAGGATGGATTGAAGGGGGGAGAGGCGGGAAAGAGGAAGGCCAGTAAGTAGGTTACTGCAGTCGTAAAGTCAGGAAATAACAAGGGAGTGGATTATTTGCTTTGTGGTGTTAGCACTCAGAAAAGAGAGAATCTTGGAAATATTGCGTAGGTGGTTGTGGCAGGATGAAGAAAGCGATTGGATGTGGGGGACGAAGGATAGATTTGAGTCAAGTGTAACTCCAAGGCAGCAGAATTGGGGGGATGGGGAGATGGTGATGCCGTTGGCAGGGATAGAAAAGTCAGAAGTCGGCATAGAGCTTGAAGGGGGATTAGATGGAGCTCAGTCTTGGACATGTTAATTTTTAGGTGGTGAGAGGCCATTCAGGAAGAAATACCAGATAAGCAGTCGCTGACATGAGAAAGGACAGAGGGAGAGAGAGCAGGGGATGAGAGGTAGATCTGGGTGTCATCAGCATAGAGGTGATATTTGAAGCCATAACTATTGATACGTTTACCCAGTGAAGAAGTATAAATGGAGAAGAGTAGAGGACCCAGAGCAGATCCTTGAGGTACTCCAACAGACAGAGGCATTGGAGAGAAGGAGTCACCAGCAAATGACAGAAAAAGACCTGTGAGAAAGAAAGAGCAGTGTCACAGAGGCCAAAAGAGCTAAGGGTCTGTAGGAGGAGGGGGTGGTCAACTGTGTCGAAGGCAGCTGAGAGGTCAAGTAAGATAAGTATAGATTGGTGGCCATTACTTTTAGCAGAATGAAGATCGTTAGTAACTTTGGTATGGGCAGTCTCAGTTGAGTGTTTGGGGCGGAATCCAGATTGCAGGGAGTCAAGCAAGGAGTTGATAGACAGGAAGTGGGTTAGGCAATTGTAAACTAGTTTTTAAAGCAGTTTTGATGTTAGTGGAAGCAGTGAATGATATGGGGCAGTAGCTTTCAGGAGAATTATGGTCAAGGGAGGGTTTTTTGAGTATGGGAGTAATCTTTGTATGTTTGAAAGAAGATGGGAATGAACCGGTAGAGACAGATAGGTTCATAAAACAAAGGAATGAGGAGTAACGATGAAGAAACAGCAATAGAGTTTCTACTTGGAATATATGATGTAGTATATATAGGCTAATACCATTAGACTGCAAAATTGTGTATTAGGAGTGTGTATTAAAAGTCTATAATCAACATCCAAAATCAATAGGTGATATGTATAATGACATTAGTGAAACTTTGTGTATTGAAACAATTAATGCATTTATTTTAACAGGAATATATTACAATAAAAGCTATTGCATGGATCCGGATCCTAACCAAATAAAAAACTATAATGCTCTCAGGTGGACCAAGTGAAAAAATCAATGAAATTTAAACTCAATCTTAAAAACCTAAAAACAATGGAGCAAGCAAAAAATATATGGCAAGCAAAAAATATATATATTTCAAGCAAAAATGTTTATTGATTGATAGTGCCAGAAATTATGAAGAAAGATGAATAGAATGTCTCTAGGTGCTGTATGTTCATTTTGTTCCAATAGTGCAAAGTTAGTTATGGTAAGAAATAATATTTTTCACTGATACTGCATATAGATAAGTGTATTTTGATTGGAAAAAAATATATATTGTGTCCTTAAAGTGGTGAAGATTATTTCCAGAAGTGCTCTATGGGTGATTTAAAATACCTTATCATCACCTAGGTTGGTGATGTTTTGTGCTTCACTGTCCTGTGTGTCAGCCTTTCAGCTTATTTCAGCTGCGTGATCACACAGACCTCTGTAGTTGAATCTGTTGCTGTATCTTAAAGTGTCTTTGTGCAAGTGATTAATGTCACTCAGTTGTTCCGTTGAGCCTGTTACTGAGTTGCTTCTTACTTCCTCTGTTCCTCACAGTGAACTCCTTACCGGCATCCGTGCATTCAACTTGAAAAGCTTGTAATGCTTGACCGGGAAATTAAAAAAATGAGCCAATCAGGGTACATCTACCGGTTTCAGCTTCAAAAAGCCTTTATCAAGAGTACCTGATTGGCTCTAAGCTTCCCATTTATTTGCAGTTTGTAGACTTTAACCCTGTGATGGCTCATTGTTTCGTTTTTTACTTTGTTATATCCGGTTCGTCTGTTTCCTTTATTTAAGGTATCTGGTCGTTGTAGAATTAGTTGTCAGTGTTCCTTGTATAAAATTATTTCCAGAAATATATAATACATTTTTTCTTTCATATGTTTTTTTCGTGGTGGTTTCCCATGATGGTTTCACCCGGGGTTCGAACTCCTGTCTTTAAGTTTATTAATTTGGTAAAACTTCCGTATCCTTATCCACTCTGCCATTTCTCCTTTTTTTGTCTTCTGTTTGTCCCTTCCAATCTTTATATTGCATAGAGTCTTGATTCAGTTTTTTAATTAAATGTTATCCCTCTAGAGTAAGTTCCAACTCTTGGTTGAAGGGACACTGAACCCACATTTTTTCTTTCATGATTCAGATAGAGCAGCAATTTTCTTATTTACTCCTATTATCAATTTTTCTCCATTATCTTGCTATCTTTATTTGAAAAGCAAGAATGTAAGTTTAGAAGCCGGCTCATTTTTGGTTAACAACCCGGGTTGTTCTTGTTGATTTGTGGATAAATTCACCCACCAATAAACAAGTGCTGTCCAGGCCTGAACCAAAAATGGGCTGGCTCCTTAGCTTAGATGCCTTTTTTTTTCAAATAAATATAACAAGAGAACAAAGAAAAATTGATAATAGGAGTAGATTAGAAAGTTGCCTAAAATTGCATGCTCTATCTGAATCATTAAAGAAAAGAATTGGGTTCAGTATCCCTTTAAATGTTATCTCTCAAATCCTATGGTGGGATCCAACTCCTGGTTAAAGGGACTCTGAACCCAAATTTATTCTTTCATGATTCAGATCGAGCGGCAATTTTCGAATTTACTCCTATTATCAATTTTTCTTCATTATCTTGCTATCTTTATTTGAAAAGCAAGAATGTAAGTTTAGAAGCCGGACCATTTTTGGTGAACAACCTGGGTTGTTCTTGCTGATTGGTGGATAAATTCACCCACCAATAAACAAGTGCTGTCCAGGCCTGAACCAAAAATGGGCTGGCTCCTTAGCTTAGATGCCGTTTTTTTTTCAAATAAAGATAACAAAGAACAAAGAAAAATTGATAATAGGAGTAGATTAGAAAGTTGCCTAAAATTACATGCTCTATCTGAACCATGAAAGAAAAAAATTGGGTTAAGTATCCCTTTAATGTGGATTGTATCTATTGGAATCCTTACCTCTAACCACTTGGCCACCTTACCTCTACTGAATCACTTGGTCCACAATCATTAAATAACATAAACTTGAAAAGTAAAATTTTAAAGCAATATTTTCTAAAACTTATTATGAACATTAAAATATTTAAAAGTTAAAAAACACATTTTCATTGGTTGAAAGACATCGTTTTAATTTTTTTTTATATACTTTTCCAATCTAATTTTCTGATCAGCAATTTCTCATAATGTGTTTATTGTTCCCCAAAATGTATATCAATATACCACTTGGGAATTGAACTTATGGAAAGAATATATAAAATGTATCAAATCTACTGATCATTTTTCTCTAGTCTCTATCCACTAGTCTACTTTCTAGCTTCTTAAATTGTGGTTGCACTGGTTATTAAATAAAGCATTTAAAAGAAATAACTTGTTATAAAAAATGTATGTATTAAAGGGACACTGAACCCAAACTGTTCTTTCGTGATTCAGATAGAGCATGACATTTTAAGCAACTTTCTAATTTACTCCTGTTATCAGATATTCTTTATTCTCTTGGTATCTTTATTTGAAATGCAAGAATGTAAGTTTAGATGCCGGCCCATTTTTGGTGAACAACATAGGTTGTCCTTGCTGATTGGTGAATAAATTCATCCACCAATCAAAAACTGCTGTCCAGAGTTCTGAACCAAGAAAAACGCTTAGATGCCTTCTTTTTCATATAAAGATGGCATGAGAACGAAGAAAAATTGTTAATAGGAGTAAATTAGAAAGTTGCTTAAAATTGCATGCTCTATCTGAATCACAAAAGAACATTTTGGGGCTCAGTGTCCCTTTAAGTACCCTGGTTGGATATATATCTATGCCCCTCTTAGGAATTGAACTTGTGGTTTAATGATTGTGTTGGTGATTAAAGACTAACCCTCTAACATCTTTCTATTCTTAGTTCAAACAGATATCTTGTCCCTAAATTGAACAGTTTTATACTCTCTTTACCTACATTATGGATCTATAGGGTTTTAAGCGTTTTTTTTTTTAATTCTGTTCTATTGGAATGTTTATTATGCCCTGTTTTCCTCTATTGGGATTGATAATCTGGTTATGTTTTGTTTAATGATTATAAAATAACAGTCAATTATACATAACATAGCACGTTACGTTCTAATTCTACGTTAAGGCCTGAGGGATGTAAAGTGTCAAATTGGTAAATTAATCTAGCTTCATTTAAAAGTAGGGTTTTTTCAAAGTTCCCCTTTCTACCATCTGTTGTGCCTATCTTTATTCCCCAAAAAGACATGTCTTTAATATTTATTTTATGGACTTCTCTAACGTGTCTATAGAGAACTGTCTCGGTTTTTCCTTTTTCTATCTGCCAGATGTGTTCTCTGATTCTGTCTTTCAATTGTCTGCTCGTTTGGCCTAACTATTGTAGGGAGCAAGAACATTGTAGCATATATATGACATTTTTATCTATACATTTGATAGTGTCTTTTATTGTGAAGGTTTTTCCGGTGTTGGTTATTTTCACAGATTTTGTTTTGTGACTCAATTTGCACGATTTGCAATCAGTACAAGGAAAAAAAACCTTGTAGTTTCTCTCCCTCTAGATTCCTCTGTTTTGTTAGATTAGTTTTCCTTTTAAATTGGCTGGGGGCTAGGATGTTTTTAAGGTTCCTTGCTTTTCTGAATGCGAATTTAGGTTTAGTGGTTAGAGATTTGCCTATTAAGGGGTCTTCTTTCACTAATTGCCAGTGTTTGGTTATGATTTTGTTAATTGCTCTATAGTCGATACTGTAATCTGTTATGAATGGGACTTCGCTTTATAGTGTGATTTTGTCTCTATCTCTTTGTCATGTCTTCCTTTTTATTAGCTAACAGTTCCTCTCTTTTCATGGACCTTACAGTTTGAATAGTATTGTCTATTTCAGTTGTGTCGTAGCCTCTTTCTCTTATTCTTTCTCTTAACAGTATTGACTGAGTGTCAAATTCAGTTATTTCCGTGCAGTTTCTTCTGAGCCTCATAAATTGGCCTTTAGGTATGTTTTCTTTCCAGATGAGAGAGATAGGTTGAAGATGTAAGAGCAGGAGTGAGGGTGGAAGACAGGGAGGGTATTAGATGGGAATGGATAAAGTTGAGCGGGCAGGTAGTGAGGCGTGAGGTAGATAGTAATAAAGAAACTTAATTCTCAGTGGCTGGATGGAAGATGCAAAGGGTGGCAAAGGGATTAACTAGGCCTGTTGTTGGAAGATTGCAGGTTGGTGTTGGGATGTTGCTTCGGATAGTACGTGTTTTGTTTAAAAAGTAGTCTGCCAGGTCTTGAGCACTTAAGACAGATGGCGGGGGGTGTAGCAGGTTGGTAGAGGAGAGCGTTAAAGGTGGAGAAGAGCCATTTAGGGTTTGAGGAAAGAATAGATATGAGAGAAGAGAAGTAGGTTTGCTTGGCTAAGTGAAGGCCAGAAGTGTATGAATGAAGAATAAACTTATAGTGGATGAAATCTGGTTCAGAGTGAGTTTTCCTCCAGACACGCTCTGCAGTACGGGAGCATTTTTGCAAATAGCGTGTTTGCTGAGAGTGCAAGGACTGTAACTGAGGGTGTGATGTTTTGCGCAGTTGAAGAGGGGCAAGTGTGTCTAGTGCAGAGGAGAGAGTTTTGTTATAGTGGGCTGTAGCAAGATCAGGGCAGGTTATAGTGGAAATGTGAGGGAGGAGATCTAGAATTATTTTTGAAAATTGGAGCGGAATCACAGCATGTAGATTTCTACAGGTGTGAGGGCAGGATGGAGAAGTGGGTTTAGCTGTTGCATTAATATTATAGGTGACCAGGTGATGGTCTGAAATGGGAAAAGGGCGACAGGTGAGGAGCAGAGGTAGGAAAATACCAGGTCGATGGAGTGTCCATCACGGTGACTAGGAAATAGGGTGGATTGTGAGAGACTGAAGGAGGATGTGAGTGAAAGAAGTTTAGAGGCAGCAGGGGCAGATGGGTTGTCAATGGAAATGTTGAAGTCCCCAAGAATTAGGGTTCGTATATTTGTAGAGAGAAAAAAAAGATATGTTAGTTCTTGTTCATTCAGTTAACAAGTTGAGAGTGTGTTTTGTTTCAATCTAATGATTGTGCCTGTATTACTGTCAGATCTGCTAAAAGTAATTGGGAATAAAAGGTGAGAACTTCTTCCACAACATAAGTTTGTGTTTATTGTGGGTAAACAAAGTAAGAGGTTCCAGCTACCAGGCAGCAAAATATACCTTGGTGTGAATGTACCAAAACAATATGTGGCACTCTGAGGTTCTTACTGATTGCAGTACTGAGCTGCAGTAAAACCTGAAGGTGATTTGTTTAGACTTTTCAAGGTATTTTGACTTAGTCTTATTAAGTCTGCATCACTGAACTGCAAAGTTAAATTCTGCTATTGCAACTGATGATGGAGTGATGAAGATGGCTAGCTGGCCAACAAGGTATGATTTCTGTTCCATTAAGGCATACATTTCTTTATAAAGTGGTAGTGAAATTATACTCAACTCAAATTTGACTTGATTTGTTTTATTTTACACCCTATTTTGAGGTTAACATTTGGCTTAATTTCTGTGGCATCAATACATTTCTTTTACTGATTTAGGAATTTGTGGTGACGTACCAGACTTAAATAAGCAGTATCTCTTCAGTTTGATCCAAGGTTAAAATATTTTTTATGGAGGTTTACATGCTATTTTTTAATCTATTATTTTTTATTAACTCTTTTATTTCTGTTATATTTATTTTAATTTTTCTTTTCTACCCATTTACTACCTCAGTCTATTTTTCTCACATTTCTCTCATCTTCATTTCTTTTATTCCTTCTGTTATTCCTTCCTCTCTGCCACTAGTACTACCCTCACTCTAAAACCTTTCCCTCTCTCTACGGCACTTCGGGTATATTTTTATATTTTTTTCTCTCCCGATCGTTGCCATGTCTCTTTAGTTTCTTTTTTGTTACCTTCCCCTCTATTCTCCTTACCTTCTCTATTCTTCTTTCCCACCTTTCTTTTTCTCCACCAACTATTTTTTTCACCCTATTTTATTAAAGTACTCTCTTGAGATTTGGTTGCAAATGCCGATCATAAAAGTGTATATGTCTCCAGCGCCAAAGAGTATTACTACTATAGCTCCTAAGTGCAAGATCTCTCGACCTGATCTTGGTTTAATATCAGAGAAAGGTGGCTATAAGGAGCGCTGAGATAACCTGAAGTAGGAGTCTCTGCTAAGTAGAGTCAAGGAAAATCCCAAAGAATTCTAAGTGAGCCAACCTTAAAAGATGTACATATTTATTGTAACAAAGGATTAAAGTAAAAAATAATAAAAGACAATGATGTTAGGCATTGACTCTGATCCAATATTCGTACTCCTGAATAATGATCAAGCTTCTAAATGATATAATTCCAGTGATAAAATATATAGTGCAAATTCTCACATGTGAAACAATCATATAGTAAATAAACAATCAATCAAAAAATGTATCAAAAATAAAATTAGGTGTACACCTACAAAAATCAAAAAATGTGTAATCTCCTTGTGAATAATATCTGTGAAAAATGTGAAAAATGTGAAAAAATGAAAAAAAGTTTTTCTTAGAAAAAATCTTAAAAAATGTTTTTGAAAAAATACGAAAAATAGTCTATATAATGTGTGAATGCGAAAAATAGTCTATATAATGTGTAGCAAATGCCCTAATCTACAAAAGTAGATCAATTTCAGGCAACAGAATTTGTTATCAAGATAGATAAGACAGATGTTGGAATTAGATATAGTTATACAATTTGATATTTACACTACGAGTTGTATATACTAATGATCAATAATTTACATCAATACTTGTCTTGCAAAAGCTGGACAGTATACATAATTAATCTATGTTTGAAAGCTTGTACTGATGGTAACATTTCAATTAATAAAAACGATTTCATGCATGTCAGGGTACAATGGCTAATGTTATGTTTATTATTTCAAGCTTTTAACAATCAGATAAATCATTGCTTCCACTAACAATGATGGAGGTGATGAGTGATGACATACTGAAGGTTAATGCCTAAAATTAAAGCCTTATTGGATATCAGGTTTAGTTAATATTATGATGTTGTTTTGTCTGATTCTACCAAGGGGCAATTCAATAAAGAATGGAAAGAAAAATCAATAATGAGAGCTATGAAAAAATAATTGTTTTATTTCTGTTAACAACTCAGTGACACAACATCCTTTAATATTGGTTTACAGCATGGGTAGTGATATTTATTTTTACTTAATTATCCTTATTTTGTAGGATAATAGGACGGATAAACCACAAGTCAAAATACCTCAAATATTGTTGTTAAATCAATATAAATAAAAAAAATTCCACCCTGCCTGTTTTGAAGTAGTAGATCAAATAAACATCTTTACATATAAAAGGAAGATACAATCCCAGGTAAAGCAAAGCATGAACTCAATAGTGATAATGCTGATTTTTTTTTCTTCTCACCATACAGATGACAGAAATAAATAGCAGAAGGATAACTGCTCACAGAGCACTTACTCTGTTAAGCTAAATAAATTAGGAGGTAACATACCTTAATGTTAAGGTGATATTTTCTAGCTAGGGTTTTACAGATCCTACATCATTTTCAATCGATTCAGAATTTGGGTAAAGTGACCCTTTAACCCCTTTGCTGCTAAGTCATTTTCACAACCCTGTGCTTGAGTTGTTTTTATTTATTTTGCTTTCATTGCATTTACACATAAATTTAAACCTTTTCGGTGCTGTACCCACATACATTTTACCCATTTTTTTCAGCAGCCCTTGCATTTTTACAAGATAACTTTAGTTTGCAGTAATTTTATATACATGGACATTTGAAATGCTAAATAAAAATTAAAATGTTGTGTCCTTTTCTATGAAGTACATAGTAAATAGCAACACAGAAGGCATTATTTTGTAATTATTTCAAACCCATGCCTCTCAACTGTCTCAGTTTGTGCGGGACAGTCCCGAATTCAGAAGTCTGTCCGGCTGTGACAGTCTTCACTCCTGACAACCCCACCACCATGTGTTTAGAGGAACTCTGCTGGTGCACTGATGTTTAGTTTATGTTTTCTGTGATGAGGCAGTATGGGTTATGCCCATTTGATCAGGTACAGAGAAAAGCATAAAACTTTACATATTAGCTGCTTTGTTGCCTTGTTTTTAGCAATCCATTAAGCCAGAGAATTATACTCTTGGCCACTAGGAGGAGGCAAAGTCCCAAAAGACCAGGAGACCTTAAATCCCGTTCTACCTTACTGGAAACTAGTGTTGCCTTTGCCTTCACAGGAGAAAGGTGAAGATATAAGGTTCGCCAGCCGTCTGTGAGAAGGGTACTCACACCGATATGAGGCCCAGTTTCCCCTCAGAGAACTACTGTCTGGACAGAGAGATGTCTTTGGAGTATGGTTAGTAGCATAAGAGCACCCTATGGGATTTAGTCACATGCCTGTTCCTAGCCTCCTCCTGTTGGTTCAACATTATACTCTATATATATTATATCCTTTGCTAGCACACAAACTGCACTGGATTGGAAGCAATTCCTTCTGCTTATGGTAAGTCCAGTAGTGTTGGTGCCTATCAGGTAAGTGAGGGGGTTGTTATAGGCACCTGCCTAGCCTGTAGGCTATTAGTAGTTAATCTCTTATGGGTTTATCATAGCATGGGGACAATAGTGTCAGGCATTTTAGACTTGGGCATATAAGTAGCTCTTTTCACTTTATAGTAGGCCTTGAGGTGTGTAAAGTATTTATGTTAGTGAGTACTTATTTTTTATTAGGGTATGTCAAATTGCTTACGCCCATCGTTTTTGTTGCTTGTTGATTATTTTTCGCATGCTGTTTTTATGTTCTTGCTCTTTCTTGGTTAACATGCATTGGCTTATACTCACGTTGGCTTTAATTTTGCGCTTCTATTCTTATACGCTCACCGTGTGCGCTCCATTCAAGGCACTATTTCATGTTTTCAAGTTGGCTTTTTTAGTGAGCTTAGTCTCTTGAGCAGGTCTGTATGTTTGGCACGTTGTTGGGTAATCGCTCATCTGATGCTGTTTTGTTAATTATCGCTCCTAAAGTTTGCTTAAGCCTCTAGTGAGGGGGTAAGATTTCATTACTTCCAAGAGCTGCTTTAATTGGGTGTAAGGTTGCTTTACTTACCCTGCCTTTATTGCTATGTTTAAATCATTGTCTATATTTTGATTTTCTCATTGTCTGCCTGTTTTCCTTTACATTATAGAGCATACTGATCCTGTTGCCTCTTCTGTTAACCCCTTATCCCAATCGGACATGTATATATATATGTTATGCGGTACTTTGCCTATCATACTGCACAACATATATAAACGGCGGAGCTTCAGGAGAGCTGGATTTCCTGAGCTCCAGGCATCAACCATCATATTGAACCAGAGCATGATCAGTGCTCCGGTTCCATATGAGGGCAGATGCCAGATCGTTATAGATGGTGACACTGTGTCCCCCCCCGCCTGTAATGATCCTCTGCTGGTGCCAGTAGAAGGTGTGAGAAGGAATCCAGGGGGGTCCAGCAGCAGAGGGGGAAGGGGGAGGGAGGAGGCGGAAATGGGATGGCACTTTTGCTCTATTGACTTATATGGGGGAATACTTTAACGTGCACGCAATATCCTAAGTTCGGCTTTTTGTGCGTATAGGGTTAGCGCTTGCGGTCACTCTTTCAAAAGAGGGGTCTTATGATACATTTCTATGGTGAGGAGGTAATGAAAGCCTCTTCAAAACCGCCAGACCTCCAAAATAGAACCAATGCTGAAAGGGTTTGCCATTTTTATGACAATCAGCTCTCAGCATGATGGATACAGGACCACTCATTTGAAAGGTCAGAATTGCTGCTTTCAAATTAGGGGCCTTATGTTTGTCTATGTATTGTGAGAGGCAACTTAGGGCATAACCTACCTCTTTGATCTAGTTCCATAGCTTATAGCGGGGAGGTGGGATAGAGACATACTAAATTGTTAATGTCCCATTGTCTCAAAGTATTGTTCTCATTGTGTATAGAGCAATAAGATAAAGAAGATTTTTTGCAAATATAGATTGTTAAACTAATGTCTGCTCAGCCGATTTGAGTGGGTTCTGGTTTCAATTACAAGATACAGCTATTTAATATACATAATTATACATAAAGGAGCAATTTCCCATACATTTTAAACCCTGCAGCTGGTTTAACATGTCATTGTAAACACACTAAGAGGAAATCAATTTTACAGAACACTGTCTCTTTAAGTTAATCTTTACGATTAAATTTAATTTAAACAAACAATATTTTTAATATGCTCTTTCATATGCATGATATTAATTTTTATGAGTTTTAATTTCCTTTACATTGTGTTCTACATTTCAGATGCTTTTATTTATTTATATATTTTTAATTTTAAAAGTATTTTAAAATCATACTTTTTATATGCTTGAAAAGTCAAAACTATTAGCATGTGCCTTTGTATTACGGCTGTAAGAATAATTTGAGCATAAAACAAAAAAGAATACAAATAACAGCTTGGGACAACAAGCCAAATATGGGTACAATGATTTCTAACATACAGTTTAAGCATAGCAGGGGCTTCTTGCCACAGTGTGGGGAAAGAATAGCAACACAAGTGTCTTTTGTTGATGTCTAAAATAGTGAAAAAGAAAGCAATCACCTATGGTGTAGGGAAAAAAGACTCCAGCTCTCAACAAGGCGTTTTCTTACTTATGTATTCTAATCTAAATTTATCCGTAGACTATCTATAGCTATTCTAATAGGTTGCTGCAAATCAATACAGCAACCCTAAGTACAAGTATTAAATAAAAGTCTTAGAACTTAGTGCTGAATATATGAGAAATCACAAAAAATGTGTGTACACTGAAAGACAATAAAAAAAATTGTGATATTCACCCTAGACCAGTGTTTTTCAACTCCAGTCCTCAGGGCACAGGCCCTGATATTCAAAACCTCTCCGCTAAGATGAGATATTCTAAAATGATCCTCCAACACAGTGAGATCTCTAATGATTTTTCTTTACTTCTCCAAGTACTGCATTTTTGTATGCAAAGAAGAGACAAGTCCAGTGCAATATAGCATTGCATAACATGACAGCTTAGCTGCATTTACACTTTGTGCTTTCTACTTTATATCACTTCAAAGATTACATTTTATTACATTTAAATTTTGCACTTTCTATTTTATATTTTATTTTGTATATAGCAGTGTATTTAGGATTGTGATTTTACAAATTCTGATTATGCCTTCATAGTTTCTGTGTAACGTTAACAAATTAGGCTCATTGTGTATTTATGTGTATCTTTTACAACTTTGATTGCACTTTGCATGTCTTTTTTTTTTTAAATTAAAACTGAAAAACTGCCAGTTTCAGTTTCCCAGAGAACGTCATTACTTTCTATGAGCCAGATAATCAAACATTCTCTAGTTTGATGAGATTTTAATTCTGCCTTCCATAGAAAGTAAGAAAGTTTTCTGGGATACAAAATTTCACATGGGAGAGAGAAGATAACTCCTGGGGCTGATATAAAGGCTCAGTTATATCAATTATAAATGAAACTGAAATGTTTTCACTATAATTAGTATATATTACTTTTCTGTTAAAATAAGTGTATTGTGAATTTTGAGCAAACTTCACCTTCCTAAAGCTGGCGAGATAAATCAGTGAGACCAGCTTATTTAAAATGCTTACAAACTGTCACAAGACTTGTGGGAGAGTTTCAGACATACCCTGGGAACTCCCCTGTTCAGCCCAGGGAACTGCCCTTTCCCATCCACTTTATGACGCTTTTAGTTTTTGTTTGCAATGCAGCAAATTCAAGGTGCAATGTTATTTGTAAAAGCTACACAGTAATATACAAAGTATGATCCTAATTTGTTAAAGTAACACAGTAACTTTCAAAACATAATCACAATTTGTAAAATCACTGCTACAGCTAAATATAAATGTATTAAAATAGAAATGACAAAGTGCAAAGCTTAAAGCTATAATAAGTCAAGGTCCCAATCTAAAGTGTAAAGTAGTTTAAAATACAAAGCACACAGTACAAGTGGGATTTGAACAGCCAATAGGATATCAGTAACTCTCATCCTATTGGCTGTTTTGAACAGCCAATAGGATATCAGAAGCTCTCAACCTATTGGCTGATTTGAATAAGAAGAATCAAATCAGCCAATAGGAATGCAAGGTACGCCATTTTGAAATGGCTACCTTGCATTCAACCTTAGTGTACAGCAGT
This sequence comes from Bombina bombina, assembly GCF_027579735.1. Lineage (NCBI taxonomy): Eukaryota > Metazoa > Chordata > Amphibia > Anura > Bombinatoridae > Bombina > Bombina bombina. The sequence continues at coordinate 897,464,358 of NC_069501.1, read as the reverse complement.
GACCATATGAAGAGGACGCTCAGCGCAGGATGTCTTCGTCGTCCTGGAGAGCTCTGCTCCGCGCCGCCAGTATGAAGATAGAAGACGTCCCCGAGATGGATGAAGGTGTCGCCACCTGGATGAAGATGGATGTTGGGACTTCTGGAACCGTGAGTTGATTTTATGGGGTTAGTGTTCAGGGCCGGACTGGGAAATTTGTTTAGACCGGCCCAGTCCTGCCCCCTCCAGCCCAGCCATGCCCCCTCCAGCCCAGCCATATTCACCAAAATAAAATCATTAATACATTTGTCTTTCATATACAGGTGTTAGCAGTTTGGCCTTTTGATTGATGATTGTACCTTAATATTGTTGGTCTTTTCAAGTAATTTCTACACCTGTAATGTTTATCATTCACCGGCTATGTCTCTGCATCTCCAGGACCCTCTCTTGTTCTAATTTTGGCAGCTGCACATGTGTTGGGGGGCAGGGTGGGTGCTGCGCTGCACACAGTGCGCTTATTTTAAAGTAAAAAGCATATACAGCAGCAGCTTGATGGTGTGTGTGGTGTCACCCCCCTCCACACTTGGCTGCTGCGAATGTTAGCCCCGCCTGCCCTGTAGGGTCCTGGGTCCCCACCAGTCACAGAGCAGCTAATCAATACATGACGTTCCTAATGCCGGCCCGCAATGCTGCTGCCTAGCAAATTTGGAGTGGAGGCGGAGCGGTGGCCACATCTGCAGCTGAGCTGCTTGAGCCTCATAAATCTTGTCTATGTGGTGCCCAATCTGGCCATGTGTAGCTGCCGGCCCACCGGGATTTTTCTCGGTATCCCAGCGGCCCAATCCAGCCCTGTTACTGTTAGGTTTTTTCAAAACATTTTTGGGTGTTTTTTTTTTAGATTAGGGCTTTGGGCATTTGTAAAAGAGTTGAATGCCCTTTTATTTTGGGAGGTTGGTTGGGTGGGGGGTTTACTTTTAGGGGGGACTTAGTATTTTTTTTAAGGTAAAAGAGCTGTTTAACTTAGGGCAATGCCCTACAAAAGGAAATTTTAAGGGCTATTGGTAGTTTATTGTAGGTTAGGGGGTGTTTTTATTTGGGGGGGGGCTTTTTTATTTTTATAGGGCTATTAGATTCGGTGTAATTTTTATTTTTTGATAATTTCGTTTATTATTTTTTGTTAGCTTAGAGTTTTTAGTGTTTATTATTTTTTTGTAATTTTAGATTTTTTTTTTTCGTAGTGTTAGTTTTTTTAAAATTTGTAATTTAGATTTTTTAATCTGTAGTTTTTAAAATTTTATTATAATAGTTATGTTAGGTTAATTTATAGTTTAAACTTAGTTTTTTTTTATATCAAAAGTAAGTTTTTATTTATTTTAAGCTATTTATATTTTAATTTAAAGTTAGGTGGGTGTTAGGTTTAGGGGTTAATAATTTAATTTAGTGTTTTGAGATGTGGGGGGGCTGGAGGTTTAGGGGTTAATAGGTTTATTTAGGTGTCGGCGATGTTGGGGAGCGACAGATTAGGGGTTAATAACTTATTAGTGTTGGGGAGCGGCTGAATAGGGGTTAATAATTATATTTAGTGTTGGCGATGTGGGGGGGCGGCGGTTTAGGGGTTAATAGGTTTATTTAGGTGTCGGCAATGTTGGGAAGCGGCAGATTAGGGGTTAATAACTTTTATTAGTGTTGGGGAGCGGCTGAATAGGGGTTAATAATTATATTTAGTGTCGGCGATGTAGGGGAGAGACGGATTAGGGGTTAAGAGGTTTATTTAATAGTCGCGATGTGGGTGGATGGCAGATTAGGGGTTAATAAGTTTAATATAGTGTTTGTGATGCCGGAGGGTGGTGATTTAGGGGTTAATAGGTAGTTTATGAGTGTTAGTGTACTTTGTAACATTTTAGTTATGAGTTTTATTAAACATTTTTGTTTTGCAAAATCCACAACTACTGGTCTCAGATGACGGTATGGATCTTATCGGTATAGGCTATAACGCAAGCATTTTAGCCGGACCGCACAACCTGTAATCCCCTAGTCTGTGAAGCCATACATATAATGCTACTGTGGATTGTTCCTGAGCGGAGTCATGCTGTAGAATTATTTCGATCAAGCCACACTCTCATTGGTTTTAATTTATAATATGGCACGTATTGCACGTATTGTGTAATAACTAATCTTTAATCAAGAGAAGTGTAACATGATCATTATCATATCGGTAAGCACATTCACTAAGGCACGGTAAGTATACAAGTGTTCAAGTTTTGATACAATATCGAAAAAATATGGAGTGAGTTACCAGG